>NW_006160114.1:5905343-5944407 GCF_000334495.1 Tupaia belangeri chinensis | reverse complement strand
CAAGTGTGTAAAGAGTGCTAGGCCAAATTGTCAACACTCTTAAGTGCTTATTCTTACTATCATTATCATTTTACTTAAACAGTAATATTGGGCAGAAGAAAAAAAGCCCAGGGTCCCTTATCCAGAATCTACTTTTCACTAAGGAGGAAAGATTGTCAGAAAACATATACCCTGTCCTTATTTGAGCTAGTTGTGTGATTTGGTGGGTGGGAAAAGAGAAGAGCCATGTTGTCAATAATAGTGGACAGTTTCTTAAGAAAGTCATGGTAAGTAGAACCATTTGCTCTGCCTTCTGTGCAGCTAGAACAAACTTTTTAAAGCAGTACGTGACCTGGTGGAGACCTGATGCTCACAAAATACTTGCGAAACAAATGAGCGAGTTGAATTTTGTTAACTCCCAGAGAATAGATAGCAAATGTTTTATTTTCCTTACTTTCTTTCATTCTCCCCACCTTATCTCAAACATGAGGCACTTGGAGCTTGAGCAAGAATCCAGACGTTTGAAATGTCGGCCCTTTAAGGATTATATTCAACCTCACAGACAAGAGAGTCAGGGTTGATTTCCTGCAACCATGAAAATGTCCTTCATATCGTATTTGTGATCCACTAAGCCACAGTATTTCAAGATTTCTAGTTTCAAAATGTTGCTGTTCTTAAGTGAAGCCACTTTCTTTAGCGCTGTTATTTTAAGAGTCTTTTCCCCACCCCATTTTGCATCATCTCTGAAAGTCACAGGGAGAGGCTGTTTTAGAAAATGCCCTTATCAAATGATGATAATGTACTAGCTTGCCCTATTTTTTAACTGCTTTCTTATTTTTAGAGTAGGATTGCTCAAACAGAACCTTGAAAATACTCCTGAAAGACTGAATTGGATTTATTTTGGAAATGAGCAGACAAGTCAAGCATTAGAGAATTTATCAGTTATCTTTTGCTATGTCACAAACCATCCTAAAACTTTGTGGCCACTTTTTAAGTACATATAAGGATACTTCAAAAAATTTCTGGAAAAGTGAAATTAAAGTTGAAGTTTGTTTGGGTGCAAAAAAAATGTGGAAATCATGTATACTTTTTGATATTTGTTTTCCATAAGCTTCTTGAAGACCCCTTATAACTCTGTTAAGTCAATACTTTGGGGCTGAACTCAGCTGGAAAATTCTGATCTGGTCTTGGCTGGACTTGTCTTAATCAGCTCACTGATGATGGGGCTGATGGGTCAGCAGCATTGGTTGCTTCATGATGGCGTCAGATGGGACAGCTGGGATAGCAAGAGCCTTTCAGCATATGATCTCTCGCTCTAGTGAGGTCTATTCCAGGCTTATTGGCATGTCAGTCCAGGATTCTAAGAGTAGCAAAGGGCTAAACACCAAAGTACAAGCACTTTTGAAGTCTCTGCTTATATCATATTTGTGACCATCTCACAGTCCAGATCAGAGCCAGTGAGGAGAAGGGCAAAGATATTGGACATATAAACCAATTAGAGGCCATTACTGCAGGAACCTATGTTTAGAATGTGGTCTAAGACTATGGGGAGCCAGAAGGTCCTGGTTTGTGAAGGGGAAGGCTTCTCATCAGAGACAGAAATGACTCAGGAACCTGTCCTCCAAGGATTCAGATATGCCTGGCTCTGCACTTCCACCTCCACCTCCTTTCCTACCTCTCTACTCCTGACTGAGTCTTCTGTGGCTTCGTCACTGTCTGCTTTCAGATATTTTTCTCTCTAGGCAGCCCTGTGAGCGCCTGGCAGGGATGATAAATGAGCTTGACTTCCCGGCGACGTGACTGCCCACAAACACAGCCTGGAGCATGCACAGTGCAGTAGTTTCCCCGGTATGGCGCAAATGCCGGGATGTGCTGTGGGGTTGGACAGAGGTCATTGCTGCAGAAACAAAATGCCGTTTGAGACCAGCATTCTGGGCTATAGACAGCTTTGCTTCATTAGAGGAATAAGCAAATAGGTACCCTGGGGTAGCTTCTGGATTGTCTCAACAGAAGAAAATGTGTAAGTGAAAAGGTTGCATGCAATTAAACAAAATTCGCTGTGATCTGGTTGTCTGGTTTAGTTCACTCAAATTATATATAGGTAATCAAAGAACCATAAAGGAAAGCAGAAGTATGGGTTGCCCTTATAAATCTGATAAGCATCTTTGATCAAGAAAACCTTTCTAACCAAGAAGGCTCTGAGCTTCTGATTACCTATGGATTTATTTACAAGGAGAGATGAGCTCTCAATAGTCCTCATTACTATGTTGCTAGATAAAAAGATCAACTGATCAATGAAAAGTGCTGCTATAGTACAGATAAAATAAAACAATATAAGCCTTGCCCTTGAAGAGCTGGCATGCAAGCAGATCACATACAAAAAGAGTAGACAGATATATTATCAAAAGGAATACAATGTTCAGCATTGAGTAAATACTAGGGCTATACCAGGTACTAAACATATATTATCTAGCTAATCCTTAAAGCCAATGATGAAGTAGTTATTACTATCTTGAACTGCCATGAGGGAAAACTCAGTCTCCGATGGGATCTGTGAATATACAAGGTCACAAAGCTGAGGAAGTTTGTGTCCTGGACTTGAACTCAGGCCTTTCACTACAATACACTTTCCTTTGTAATAAATAGAGAATGCTAAGTAAATGTGTCAGTGACAGTTGTTGATTGAGTGCCAGCCTTGAGATCACAAATGCTGGAGATATGAATAGACTTGATCCTTAAGACGCTCACAGAACAGAGAGGACAGACAAATCAGGCTGCATTACCAGTGAAGCGCTAACTTTGAGGTAGATGGCTACACGTATGAAAGATGTTAGAGCAGAAACAAAGAGAAGTATAGGCCAAAAATAATGTGTTTTTTCTTTTTCTCCTGACTTCAGCCTAACTACAACCTTCAGACCTCTCCCTGGACACAGACACAATATTTTCTTCCAAGGAAGAAAGCCTTGGGATTGTCAGCCATGTTACAAATGCATGATGAGACCAGCTCCATAGTTCTCGCTGCTCTTGAAACCAGGAGAAAGTGGCAAGAGGAACTGAAATCAGCTGTCATGACTGTTTTTAATATATCTTTGAGTTCTAAATTTATTCCATTTAAAAAATAACTTTAATGAGTCTCTCATTTGGGTTTTTTACAGTATCTGCAGTGTTAAAACTTTGCAGATGAGAAAACAGATATAGGTTAATAGTCTCAGGATGTGTGGGGTTAGCAGTGGCATTGCTTGGGTCATGTCAATGGGGGAAGGGGGTGATTTCTCACTTTGTCGCTCTCTGGCCATTGCATACACCCTATGGCAAAAATAAGTAAATAAATGAATAAATTCTCAAGACATGTATTTTTTTCTAGAACTGACATAATAAAACAGCCCATTAGGCTGCTTTAAAAATAGAAAGCTATTTTGTAACAGTATAGGAGGCCGGAAGTCTATGATCAACATGTTTGTAGACCTGGTTTCTCATGAGGCCTCTCTCTTTGACTTGCAGATAGTCACCTTTTCTCTGGCTCTTCACATGGCTTTCCCTCTGTTCCTGTGCATCTTGATGCCTCTTTCTGTGTATTCTAATCTCTATTTTTACAGGAAGACAAGTCACTTTGGATTAGGGCCCACCCCAACAGCCCCATTTTACCTTATCTCTTTGAAGGCTCTGTCTCCAAATATAGTCGCATTCGAGATAGTGGGGACCAGGACTTAAACATATGAATTTAGAAAGGACATAGTTCAGCTCATAACAGTAAGTCAGATGTGGAATGTTGGAGCAGGATATAAAACATTATTTCTGATTTCACCTGAAGTTTTTCACTCACTTAAGCAAAACTATTATATTTTCTCCACAGCACTTGCTCACTGCTTTCCCCTAATCTTAGTTTTTCTTCTATCATGACATGTACGAAGAGGCTCAGACCATTTTTTTCTCCTAGCTATATGTAAAAATGAATGCATTTCATGACACAGATGAAATAATACTTTGGGTTGAAGCTATCTGATTCTGCACTTGGAGAGAATTCTGTTGTAGCATAGGAATTCCCATTAGCACGTCCAATCTCTTGTAGAAGTTTCTGCTTGCACTTTATAGAATATATATTGGTTTTATCTCAGTTGTTCTAAATGTCCAAGCTCCCAACTATATCTTCCCATGTCTTTTTGTTTTTGTTTTTTGTTTTTGCCATAGGGCATGTGCATTCGCCAAAGAGAGAGAGAGAGAAAGAGAGAGAGAGAGAGAGAAAATGAGAAAGCACCTCCCCACCCACCACCCCAGGAGTATGGCCATGCTACAACCCTTTTCCTCCATTCTCCTTTCAGGATTTTGGGCATGCACTCACATACGTCCACCATATTTTTCTTTTATTTAAATTTGACTACAAAAATACAGAGAGATAGAGAGTGTGTGAGAAAACAAGCCACCAGGTCCAGGACTTGAACCATGGTTGGCCATGTGGTAGTGTTCAGCCCTTTAATCACCTCGCCACCTGCTGGTCCCAGTCCAGCATATTTTTCAAGCCACAGAGTTGAACTATGGGACTTGAACCATGCAGTTGACCATGTGGGATCCAGCCACCTTAACCATCATGCTATCTGCTGACCCCCTGTCTATTTTTCTTTTTAAGTTAATTTATTCCATGAATGTATGCATGCGTAAGAGAGAGAGATACTGAGAGACAACATCCCCAAACAGTGTCTCAATAAAGCAATCTATCCCTAGCTTTAGTCAGTGCTGGATCAAAGGCAAGCATGTACCTGGCACATTTAGAAAGTCTCTGGTCTTGAATCAAGAAATACCCCATGTGGGATTGCCTCGAAGAGAGTATTTTTCTGTTTGTCCTTTTCCCGTGTGTTTTTGAGTTCACATCTACTTGAAGCTTTGTCCTAACTAAATGCTAATGTGAACCAGCCACAAATCACACCTCTTTTGTAGGAATTTTGTCCTACTTGGAAAACCAACAATACATAAGTAGTAACTAAATAAACTAGACTAATTAAATAGTGGCAAGTCATAAGAAGAAAATAAACAGAGGAAGGCAATATAGAATGACTGTGGGTGGGATAGGGAATCCATTGGCCATGGAAGCTCTGTGGAGAGATGGGTTTCAAGCTGATTTGTAAAAAGTGAAATACCAGTTTCATAAAGACCAGAAAGAGTATTTTAGGCAGAGAAGGGTAAATGAGAATAACTTAAAGTGGGAAAAATCTTGGTGTATTTAAGGATAGAAATGATGCAACTATAGCAAAGCAAGTAAGAAAGAGAAAGATAAAATTTAGCAGGGACCTAGATCCTGGAGTCCCAGAAAGATTATGAATCATGTTCTTGCGTAATGAGATGTACCTCTTGGACGGAGTACGTGTTTACTGACTGTCTTCAAATATTAATTAAATTAAGCCTGCTCAGGATTTGATTGTTTGGTTAATTCAGGTGAATGAATTGTTCCAGTTAAAGGCTAGGTTTACACCAGATCCAAAAATCTGGCTCAAATAATTTCCCTTGTTTTCTACAATACATAGTCTTAATTTTTGTTAGTGCTACGTAAGTTAACATCATTACATTTTTATTAATTAGCTGAAGATTTTAAGATAGCAATATCTTAAGATACAAATCCCTTAAGATAGCAATAAAATATCTCCTAAATTATTAGGTTTCCTTGCTAGTATAAGATGCTAGTGTTGGGGTTTATGCAAAACATTTTCGTAACTGGAATAGTTGATGTGATTATCCATCGTAGAATGAAAATATCTTTGGTACTTGATATGACCTTCATTTCAGGCTGGGCTGAATTTTGTTAGAGAGGGGAATGTAGATGCGAAAGTACTATCTGGAAGAATAAATAGCAGCATCTTTTCTATTCTCTTACACGTAAGATAAACTATACCATGCAGCGGGTGTAAAGTTCTCTTTGCAGTACAAATAAAGCTAGAGAAAAATCATTTCCACATTGGAATTGAGATGATTCATCATTTTTCTCTTCCATGAATCTCACAGAAATGTTTTGCTCTGAATATCTCCTCTAAGCACAGTTACAGGGTTAGTAATAACTAATAGTTTTGGAAATGAAGCACATTTGTTCTGAAAATTAGAGTCATATTTTTATCCATTCATATTCTCTGAAAGAAGGAAATTTGCACGTTATGTGTGCTTTGTTGTCCTTAGCACTGAAATCCTTTTTAATCCAGGAAAGAAAATTAAGTAGAGAAGCAAAAATGTAAGTTTTAAAGGACATTATGTTTTAGAATTTCATTGAAATTCTTTGTAAGCATAGATATTGAAGTACACGACTGAAATTTTCCATTCTTTACATTATTTAATCCAATTATCTGTATTTGTTAATTCCACAGTTTTTCAGTTCCATTTGGCCAGAACAAAGAAAGAGTAGGGTGACCTTTTTTATTATGGGTGGTGCTGAACTAACCAAATTAATTCAGCTCTACTTAAGTCTGGCAGGGATGTTTTAGCATGTGAAAATTGCTTCATGTAAAAGAGAACCAATAGGAAAATTAGAATATCATAAAATATCCAATGAGATTGACAATTTAAAGGCACATGTGAGAAGATGACTACAGATGGTGCTATTTTTGGTTACTGTTTCATGTGTCTTGATATATTTAACAAGTCTGACTCATTTCCCTTTTTCCCTGAATACCTTTCCCATGTATAAACCAGCTTATTTATTAGGACCACCTGGTCACAATTTGTCCACATCATCTACCGATGCCCAATTATCTGCCACTGCATGTGTTCTTCCTACCGCTGTGATACTCCAGCATACATATGTGACAGTGGAAGCTAGGTACACATCAAAGGGTGTCAAAGTGAAAATAAGAAATAGCAAAGGCAAAGTTGCTGCTTCCTCAAATCTATAAGCTTGAAAATATGATCCTAAACTTAAGTGACTTGGGCACACAGTCATGATGTTTGGCTCGTTATTCTGCCTATTAAAGGGTTTTCATCGTATAGTATCTGCAGAAGGCTAATTGAAATGAGAATGCCCAATTAGTTCAAGCACTACTGAGTAACAGGATTTCTGGGGTAAGTAACAACTGGGATCTCTGGGGTAAGATTACTGCTGGGTTTAACAAAAAACTTACTCATGTCTTAAGGAGCAATAATCATTTGGTGGCTGTAGGTGGGACGAGAATCTGTTCTAGGTTCTGCTACTCACCAGATGTGTAGGACTGAAAGAGTCACAACTCTCTGTGGTCTCAATTACTTTATCTGGAAATGGTGATGGTGTGCAGAGTCCAACGGGATACTGTGAGGATGAGAGCTAGTGGAGTCTGTCAATGTACTAAGCACAACATAATGAGTTTTCTATGATTTTCCTCTCTAATAATTTTACTCTTTGCCTTACCCAGAAACAAGTACCATTCACCAATCCTCCAGAAAAACAGTACAAACTAGGTAAGGGTCAGAGAAAAGTGGTTAAAAGAAAGAGGTAGTTCCCAATGGGCTCAAACTAAAATATTTGACCCCAAACACTTTCCTCACATTAAAGATTCAATTTGTTATAGTATATGACATGGATTAGATAGCACAATATTACAAAAACAAACAGCATTTGGGGGCATTATTTTATCATTAAGGACATAGTTCAAAGATAAAATATTCAAAATTTACACAGAAATAAATATAGATTTAGAAAATACACCAGACTAAGAAATATAACTAGATTTGGAAATGCCAAATAAATTGATGGCAGTTGAAGCTATAATGGGATGACATAATTATTAAAATATAGGTTTCAAAAAGGGAAAATCATCACTCTCATATAGATATAAAATAAAAATGTGTCAAATATTTTATTTAACATATTAGTAAAAGAGGAAACCAAGGAGGCAAAGAACCCAATTCATAAACCATTGTAGAAGCCAAGATTTCTGGGGTAAGATTACTGGTGGGTTGGACAGAAAACTTACTCATGTCTTAAGGAGCAAAATTTTGTGGCAATTTGTTCCACTGGACAGAAATTATTTGTATCTTTACTGGACAAAACTCTATTGGTTAACCCTTGACATAAGTTGTAAGGTAACTCAGCCATAAAATCAAGCCCAGAAAGAACATTCTGTGATTCTTTTTTTTCAATATCTAAGCTCCAGGTAAGTTTTTAGATGCTAGAACTTAAAATCATTTGGAATTTCTCAGTTATCTTTTAAAGCAGACATTGTGGAAACAAGCAAACAAAAGCAGACATCGTGAAGAAAAATGACCTCTTCTGAAAAAACTCTTCTTGGCCCAAGTTTGTCCATGAGACTAGCCAGTATTCTTGGTCAAAATATCTACTGCTATGATGATAGGGATGTCCTTAGGTAGTGATGGACTCAGGTACTAAAGAGATCTGGTAAGGGTTACTTTGACTTTTTTTCTTGACTGGAAAAGTTTTCTGACAATTGCTTCTAAATACATTAGCTTAACAAAAGTGGAATCATTTCTGAGACATAAAAGTAAACTTCTTAAAATACATCAAAACATACACACCAGGAGGAGGTGTGGTAGTTAAGATGCTGAATTCCCACACGGCTGATCATGGTTCAAGTCTTGGACCCAAAGGCTTGAAAATCACACCAGGATCATGTGTGTACAAACCCAAAATCCCAAGAGGAGAATAGAGGAGAGGGACTGAGGCACAGCCACCTCCATTGTCAGGTGATTTCTCACTTTCCCTCTCTTTCTATCTCTGACTGGCAAGCACATGTACCCTATGATAAAAAACCACACACACAAAAATAATCAGAATGTAGTTAATCTGGAAGAAATCATCAAAGTAAGGATATGGAAATGGGGGTTAAGTAGGAAATACAAGGATATGAATATAGGGATATGAAATTACAATAATGTGGGCCCTTTTATTTTAACACAAACTGAAAATCAAAAAAAAATAATAATAGAGGGAATTAAAGAAGAAATAAAAGCCCACAGCTGGAATAAAAAAATTCTAAAGAACTACAGGAAAGCATAACTTACACTTGATGTAAGTCTGATACTATAAAATGCTGGGATTCACTACTGCTCTGGTGGTAATAAATTTTATTTATGTTTAAAATTTAAAAAAAAAAGCCGACTTGTAATTTAAGTTGTGCAGGGATATAAAAAATATTGCTGCTTGCTGGGACATTCCAGGAAAGGGAGACTGACAGGGAGTAAAAATATATCTTAATCTGTCGGGATTTTAAAATCATTTCTTTATGACATAAAACAGCCTAATTTAAAGTGCTTACTTTTCAAGAATCACATGGAATTCCTGGAAAAATTAATTTCCAATGAGAGAAACAGGATTGTTTTCTCAAATAAATAATGTGAATTGAGACTTGCCTTTTTACTTGAAGATGGTATTAAAAATGGCTATAAATCAAAGACTTTTAACTTAACTGATTAAACTCTCTCCATCTCTGTCACTCTGTGCCAGCCAGTGGCGGCATGCTTGACAGAATTCGGAAGGAGAGAGAACAGCATATGGCGAGTGCGTTTTGAGCCCCATAGAAATTTGCCTCCGTTCCCATTCCATCTGTGCATTGTGTGGTACTTCTCCCCGCAGCACAGAGATCCTGGGCTAAAGACAGTAGAGATGTATGATGGGAAAGTGCAGAAACAGCTTTTGTGTCATGCTCAGCATTAACAAAGCACTTCCGTTCCACAGTACACTTCTTAAACCGAGAACGAGGAGTAGCGCAAGTTTATCTGAGGGCACTCGGAGTGATTCTTCGAGTTCACTGCACAAAGAAAGCTTCCTGGATGACGGTGATGTGAAATGATTGCTGGAATATGTCGATGTTCGGCTTTGGGGTCTGTGGGAGGACGTGTCTTGCAAATCACCGGCCTCCTGGGAAACATAAGAAATACATTCAGACAGCCAGGGAGTCCTCGCAAGACTCCCGCGGGCCAGCCATGTGGGTATTTTTCATGTGCACCTCAATCCAACAATTTTGCGACTAAGGCCAAAGGAAAGGAAAATGGTGCTAATGATTTGTGTTTCATCATGCTAAATATGCTGGTAGGGAACTTTTGATTAGTCAGTAGCCATTGCTTCTCCCAAATGTAGAGAGACCTAGAAAAATCACTGGGGCTTGCTCTCTCTGCCACCGCCTCCTTTTTCTCAAACCTGAGGGCTCTGATTCACTTTCCGTCTTGATTGCTGAGCTCTGGGTCAATGCATCGTACCTGTGTTCCCAGTGAGACATGGACACAATAGGACAGGATGCAGGGTCTGGGGACACGCCATTCGTCACTGCATCTCCCTCTCCTCTCAGACACACACACACACACACACACACACACACACACACACACAAGCATTCTTCAGCAACTGGCAGAGGCCCATTTACTGCTGAGACCATCATGCCTAGCCCCAAAGCTGAGGTACCAGGTTAAATCCCAAACTAACCAAAAATTCTTGCTTGGTTTCCAAGCTAGAAATCCTGAGTTTAGTTAGACCTTAGTTAACTTCAATTTAACTCATTCTCTTTTCATTAGAGAGCTGTTATGTTTTTCAGTGAATATAGACTACAGAGGATACAATTAATAGAAGGATCTGGTTTCTGCCACCAACCCTGGCCACACTGAATGAGAGATCGGCAAACCTATTTCTTTTCCCGCAGGATGCTCAACATTTTTTTTTCCTATTTAGAAAAAAAAATCAGACAAGTAAACCTATAAAAAGAATGGTGAAATGACTTCTACATATTTGAGATATATTTCATCCACTTCTAAAATGTATTTTCCTGTGTTTATTTATTCCTTAGCTCAGGCTTATGTATGTAAAATTAGGTCATGGTCAGAGCCAATATTCAGGGAATGGTATGCAGAGAATCCCCAGGTGGTCCAGGCCTAAGGCACAAATGTGAGTTCTTGAACAGAACCGTGGCCTTGATACATCTTGCCTTCATTTCAAGCTGCCACGGAAGGTTGAGGCTAGAATTTCAGGCCTTGAAGTTCTGTGCAGGGATATTTGAAACATACTCACTTGGAAGGAGGAATTTTGCTATGAAAAAACTCTCATAAAACAGCACGGCTAGAATTTTTGCTAATGGCCTTCTTTACCATATGCTTATGGGAGAATACATTGAAATAGAAGGCTGGTGAGTCAATCAGCATCCTTTAAGCATAAACTGTATGACTTTGCAGACGCTAATAGGAGCAGTTTTCTTTCTATAGCGCTTGTTTGCTTTTTCTTGATCATTGTACTCTATTAAATCAGAACATTGTACTCTATTAAATCGGAACCCAAGGGTGTAGTAATTAATCTTTCAAAGACAAGGGACCTTGTCACAATAGTACAGTCAGTTCCTTCCTTCCGTACATAATTTATTCCTGAAAATTTGTATGAATATTGAACATAAAAAGCAGATATTTTCACTTTATGAGTGGAATTATCATGCCTATCATTCTAAAAATACAAAATTTCTAAATTTCATACAGTATTTCATCAGTTAAAATACTAATAATAAATCAAACATTAACAATACAAGTTCATTTTCCAAACTAATGCCTTACTTCAGTAAGAGGTGATATTTAGAAGAAACACTCTTCCACAGACTGATTTTAATAAGAAGAAAACAGATTTGTTGATATAATTTATCAGATAATATCAGTTTTATTTTTTGCAGAAGCAGAACCCTGACCAATACTTTAATAAAAATTCACTCTATCTGGATCACTGAAATATTAATGACTTGGTTCGTCAGCTTATCATTTTTTGTTTTTACCTTTGATAAAATGTTTTCAAAATTGCATGTCCTTTAGAACACGCTATGCCCTTTAGATTTAGTTCTTTACCTTACTAGTGTACAATTAATCAACCAGTTTAACTCAAATGAATGTTCAGTTGAGATTAAGCATGGGCTACCTTCACTGTGTTCCAATGATCCTTTCTCTTCCTGAATTGTAAAGACAGTAGTGTGCTTGAAGTAACTTGCCCCCACATCAGAGAGTTAATCGTGGAAATTTTAGGAACTCTGTGAGCTAATTGACATCATGTTGACAGCTTGAAATCAGCAATAGTGAGACTACTTATACCATGGACCCTGTAAATACTACAAATTAGGGTTTGTTACCATCCTCAGAGAGTTGCTTATTGAACATTTACCACCATACCACTGAGAAGACCACTTGTCAAACATAACTAGGGTTAGTGACAGATCTGTTAATAAAAGAAAAATTATTTAAGTGGGGAAAAATAACATATAACACATAAATGTACAGTTACTGGCCAATCTCTTGGTATGGAGTGAAGGTCTTCCACTGAATATAAATTTCTTTTGTTCCCAAACTGAATCCATATTGTTCCACCTATAATTTTCAGCTTCTATTTCCTAAAGTGCTGAAGGAACTTAAAAATATCTGTGAAGCAAGCTGAATTGCAGAATCTTTCTAAATTATTTTTCCAATTTTCTAAAGCTATCTCACCTTTACCCAATTTGTCATCAATTTATTTTAGTGACTTGCATGCATTCTTCTCCAAAATTTTTACTTATTTGCTATCTAAGCGGTATTGTTTTAATACTCATCAATTGTGAACATAATATTTCATTAATTATGTAATTATGATGATAAGGAACACTGTCAAAAGCAAGTTTGTGAACAAGCACCACTGACTCTTGGTTTATAGATCTGAGGCGTAACAGAGGCCAGTCCCAAGCCTAAGCATTTAACATATGAGCATCAATCAGTTCAATTTCCAAACAGTACAAAATATTAATTAAGCCTATCAATTAATTAAGCAGAAGTCAGTTGAAATATCCACATTATCATTACAAGCATTTTATTTCTCTGGTAGTCAATCACTTTTAGAAAATTAGAAAAAAAAAAAATATTCAAGTAGTATATTTACATTTTTTCTTTTTAAAAAGAATTATTTTATTCTATTTTATTTATTTATTTATTTAAATTTGACCAGAGAGGGACAGAGCGAGAGGGAGAGAGAGAGAAAGAGAGAAAGCAAACCGCCAGGTCCAGGATGTGAACCACAGTCAGCTATGTGGGAGTCTAGCGCCCTTAACCACCACACCACTTGCCGGCCCCATATATTCAAATTTTCTTACACAAGCAGTTGTATTTTAAAATTCTTAAAACACTAATGCAATTAAATTAAATTAAATGCCACAGTATTACGTAAAGTATTTGTTATTTTGTTCATGAAAACCAGAATATGATGTTAAACAAAGAGTTGGTACAGGCAAGACAAATTGTGAGAGTCAAGATGTCATCACTACCATAGTAACAATGACAATAGTAATAACTGCGGATGTTGAGCTCTCATGAGTTAGCACTGTCATTCTAAAGATATTTACATCCATTTTCTTCTTTGTGGCTTAGGTGAGAAAACAAAAGCACAGGAAGATCACAAAAGTTTCCCAAGGCCACAGAGTTTGGGCTCAACTGAGCTAGCCCTGACTCCAAAGCTAAAGAACTTGATACACTATGTTGTGCAAGCTGAAGGCAGCAGTGGATATCAGTAGCCTTTACACTCTCTCCTCTCTTCCTTCGTGCATTCATATGATAATGTTCTCTGACACCACTTGGGCTAGATGCTCCAACTCATTTGTGGCTAAGGGAAGATGGCAAGAAAATTGTTTTTATTATCTATAACTATTTTATGAATTATCCAGAGCATAATGGTGCAAATACTAATTTATTTTTCTTCTTGGTTCTGTGGGAAGATTGGGCTATGCTGAGTAATCCTTGCTTGATGTTCTTCATGTCACTTCCATCCAGTGATGGCTGAGGCTGTCATCAAAGGCTTGACTGGGCTGTGTATTCAGTCTCACCCAGCTCACTCACTGGCTGGTGGTTGATGCCAACTCTCGGTGCAATTTCACCTGTCCACAAGGGCACCTCCCTGTGGCCTGTTCACACAGCTTGGGCTTTCTCAGAGAAAGATGGCTTCGGCATAATTCGTCTTCCTTCACAATAGCTCAAAACTGCTGATCCTGTTAGATGCTGGCCTTGGAACTATCATAACATCACTTCCTCCATACTTTATCAACTGCTTCAAAATTTAGCCCAGACTGAGATAGACAAGAACTGGACTCTTCCTCTCAATGGGAGAAATAGCAAAGAATCTATAGCCATCTCTAATCCACTACATCTACCAGTGCCTGTCAACTTAAGACACCCTCAATGACAAGGTCATCTTAACTGTCAAGTCCTACCCAACAGACTTTGAAGTCTGTTCTAATGACTTGCACCAATGGTGTCAACTTCCCCTTGAGGATTAAGAAAACGTGTTGTAGTATACCATGACTGTATTTTAATTTAATATTTTGAAATGTTTTTGGTCAGAGACTGTCTCACTTCTTCTAGAAAAAAGTTTTATTCCTTTAATGAGAGAGAGAGAAACAAAGACCGTTAACAGGTGGTCAGGCTGCAACACTCTAGTCAGCCAGGACCATGAGCACACATGCTCAGTATACACTGGTCAACTAGGAAACCAATGGAACCTCAACCTTCCTTATGCATCCAATTTTGCTTGAGCAATTCATTACCATTATCACTGAGCCATAGAGCTGGCCCAAGACTTTCTCTCTTTTAGTTCAATCTGTAGTTTTAATTGAAAGAAAATGCATAATTTTAAGGAAAAATGTTATGTTAAAAAGCAAAATTAGGAAAAAAAATTCTAATGAGAACACATTTTGTTTCCTGATTGGCTCTAAGTTTCCTTAGACACATACTAAAATACATCAGGATTTGCATCACCAGATCATCTTTAAGCATTCACTTGCCACCTGCAAAATAGTGCCTGCCAAAGATATCCCACCCCTCCCCAGTCGAGAATCCATTTAACAAGGCTCATTTTAGCGAGGCACAACTTTCTTTACACATGTGAAAAATACTTCCCTGTAATCCGTCAATCTTTCAGATAAATCATGGCTATTATCCCTATTTTACTTCTCTTTATAAAAACTCAGTCTTTAATGTCCTGGGACATTTTAATGCTGCATGTCAAACTAATGTGCAAAATACATACTCATTATTACCTATTTACTTGGGTTATTGTTCTGGCTAAGGTGTAATTTTCCACCAGCATTTGTTTAGAAATTTGGCAGCACACAGAGAACATTTTCATACTTAAAAAGCATCCAGAATTTAGAATGACATCCAGTGATATTAAGCAAGTGTAGATAATGCTCTCAAACTTCATTAAATATTCATGGTTAATTATAGTCATAATATTTATGTTGCTGTGAAAATTAAGGTTGTGAGCCTCTTGTATACTGGCTAAAAATACGAGCTTACAGACTGCGCTGTTGCTTACCCCTTTCATTACTGGAATTTCTCATTGTCATTAAATAGAATGGCAAGCACGGTGTTCTTTGGCTCTCTAATGCACATCGCAGATCTGATATCTCCCTTGATAGATCCAATAGAACATGCTGAAAGAACTAGAGAGCCACCTCCCATGAGAGGAGGAATATGTGATTGGAGGTCTACTGGCTATTTTTTCTGGAATGAAGATCCAGATACATGGGCTGACAAGCCTGAGAACACACTGGGCAGCCATGAGATAGATTATTTCAAATTTGAAGATTCTTGGAAGCTATGAGAGATATGGTCACCACATTTGAAGGGAAACAGGATCACATAGTACAGAAGAAAGGACTTGAATCATCTTGTCTTATCTATTTCCTACTCAACTGTTTCTGGGAATAAAAAGGCAATTGTAAATGTCATAGTATTTGTACTTCTCAGTCTGGGTCTTTTCTTATTCTATTCCTTCTCTTGGGAGTTCTTGTTTCAGAATGATTTCTCAGGCAAAGTTCATCTCATCTTTAATAATAAATATCTATGTAATTTTATCTGCAGTTCTGGAACCTCCCAGAATCTAGACAAACTAAGCAGAGTTGCTTTTATGTCCTTTGCATATCTGTAGTGATAAGCATCTCCCATTTCTATCTAATTACAGGTTGAAAGTTAAAGGTTTACATGATCTCTCTTATCAAGTCCTATAAAACACTCATCAAACTTACTGATCTGCAAATTTAGAAGCCTAATGAAAACATGGGGTGATGAAATTCAGTTCAAAAACTGATGGCATTCAAATGATGTACCAGAATACATAGAATGTAATTCATTGGGATAAGTGGAATATTCTTCATTGGATTCCATAATAGCAAGTGCAAAACTTTAGTGAAAATGTAGCTGGATAACAGAAGAAATGAAAAGAAATTCTTTAGTGCATTTTAAGAATCATAAATCTTTTGTAATGATAATGGCTCCTTAAAAAAATGAGGCTAATCTCCAAATGCCTCAATAAATTAATATGTATAGGCAGAAAGATTGTGGTCATTCTAAACTCTGTGGGGCTCACCATCCTATTATAGAATATATCTAGTCTAAGGGACTTTCTTTTAAGAAGGTCATTAGCAAAGTTCTGTTCACTGACACATACCACTCATTGCCTATCAGTATTTATTCTCCATTATAATATTTTATGAAAGTAATGTGCCCAGCTAAAAAAATGTTTCCAAACATCCATTTCATCTGTTTGATACAATTATTTTCTATCAAATATTTGTAAAACTTTGATTATTCTGGGGAAGCCCTTCAAAGGGCACATATCCTACAGGCACATAGCTTTTGCTCTTTGTTCTTTCTCCTCTTGGATTGAAGAGAGACACTGTCTAGAAAGGCAGACCAGCCATACAGCGATCTTGTGACAAAAGCAAGAAAGAGAACAAAAGCCACAAGCTAAGGAAAACTGAAGAGCCTGGATTTCTGATGGCACTGCCATGACAGGCTACCTCTTTATTTTTATTTACTTTTGTACATGAAAAAATAAGTAGTCGTCTTATTGAAGCCACTGATGTTATGTTACTTTTTACTGGCAGCCTGGCATAATGTTGACCAAGACAAGTCACCAGGACAATTATTCTTTTCAGAGATAGAATGAATAGAGATCAAGACTCTCTTACTCCATTTTCTGTTGCTATAACAGAATAATCAAGACTAGGTAATTTATAAAGAATAGACATTTATTTGGCTCATAGTTCTGGAGGCTGGAAAGTACAAGGTCCATGAACCAACACCTGGTGAAGGCCTCTTTGCTACGTCATAGCATGGAGGAGGGCATTACATGGAAAGAGGGCAAGAATCAAAGAGAGCTTGCTTTTATAACAACCTGTTCTCAAAAGTACTAACTCTTAACTCTTGACATAGGTAACCATCCATTAATTTGTTAATCTGTGAGTTGATCAATTCATGTATTAGACTAGAGTCCTTATAAACCTAATCACTTCTTGAAAGTCTCAACAGGCCCCATCTTTTAGTAATACTGTTACTTTGAGGCTGTTTTGTGTTATTCTTGTTAGATTTTTTATTGTCATTGTTTGTTTGCCATAGGGTGCATGAACTCACTAAAGAGAGACAGAGAGAGAGAGAGAGTAAGAGGGAAAGTGAGAAATCACCCCTTAGAGGAGATGGCCATGCCACAATCACTTTATCTCTCAGGATCTGGGGCATGCACATGCTGATTTTCAAAATGCTGGGTCTGGGACTCAAACTATAGTAAGCTGTGTGGGAGTCTGGTACCTTCACCACCATGTATCTGCTGACCACAAGGGACTATTTTTAACATATGAACTTGTAGGACTACACACAGATGGCGATATGGGTGTGAAAAGTTGAGAACAGGCATCAGCAAAAAATACACATACGTTTTTTTCTGCAGAGGTAGGAACTAAGAAGCGACCTATTCACTGGTTTTAATGGTCTGAAATGCTGTTACATGAGAGAGACATCCACTTGATTTTATGTCTCCAAAGGGCAGAATCAGGTAGAAGTGAAGAGACTGGACTCATCAAAAACTAGGGGCTAGATGGTGGTACAGCAGTAAAATACTGTACCCTGCAAAGCTGGAAGGTTCTGGGTTTGTGCTGAAAGCTCTTTACGAGTATGCCAGACACATGCAGATCCATGATCTGGGGCTAGATGAGTCTAAGGGTGGATCATGAGGTGAAGACCCTGTTGAGGGTATTGTCTCTCTCTCTCTCTTTCTTTCTCTCTCTCTGTATATACATATATATATATATATATATATGTGTGTGTGTGTGTGTGTGTGTGTGTGTGTGTGTGTGTGTGTGTATGTATTCTTTCTCACTCATGGGAGAAATAAATAAATAAACTTGAAAAATGATGTAAAACTACTTTAACATTACTCATTCATAAAGAGAAAATTATAGTGTTGAACTGAAATTTAAGCCAGATGAGAACATTTACCATACCTAAATTTCTATTTGCATTTCAAAAGTTACCAGTAATTGGATAAACATTTCTTGAGTACCTACTCGAGTCCATATCATGTATAAATTTCAAGAAATATGAGCATTTAAAAAAATGAGTCCTTGAAGATCTTACTGTTAGTAGTGTGACATATATATTTTAAAAATCATTTGAATAAAACCTTAAGTGATAAGATACAGATATGCACAGACTGGAGAAGGAAATAGGATTCTATAAATTTGAGGTTTCAAGGTTAAGCAGAAATTGTCTGAGAAAAAAGCAAAAAAGGGGGCTGGGTCATTTCAAAGGCATTTCCCTTATAAGCCCCTCACCTGGGACAGTGTGGCAGACTGAAAAATGTCCTCCAAAGATATCAGGTGTTATCCCTAGAATTTGTGAACATAACTTATAAGGCAAAACTTCAATCACTTTGCCAATGTGATTAAAGTTCTTAAAATGAGATTATCCTGGATTATCTCATTGGGCCCTAAATACAGGTACATGTGTCTTTATAAAAGGGAGAGAGGGGAAATTTTGACATTGAAGAAGGCAATGTGGCCACTGAAGCAATAGGCTTTACTGTTGACTTAAAATGGAGCCGAGGCCACATGGCAGGGTTTACTGCTCTAGAAGTCAGAAAAGGCAAAGAATAGGTATTTTCTTACAGTCTCTGGAGGGAGTATGGCCATGCTGACACCTGGATTTTGACCCAGGGAAACTGATTTTGGACTTCTGGCCTCCAGTACTGTTAGAAAAATACATGTTTTATTATATTCACACACTCACATTATACTCACGACCACTGAGTTTGTGATAGTGTGTGAGATTAATATAAATGTGAGGGCATAAACATCTGGGTGCTGAAACCCACAAGGCCTCTGCACTGTGATTGTCCCAGGATAGCCAGGATTCTTACGTGGTAGCTCAGATATGATGTCCTCAGAGAAAGGGAAAGTCAGATTGAAGTTATTTTTATTTTTTAAAATTTCTTTTTGTTTATATTTTCCATGATTAAGAGAGCAAGAAATAGAGACAAAAAGACAATACCCCCAACAGGTTATTGACACAGTAATCTATACCCAGTGTTAGTCAGCCCTGGATCATGGATATCCATGTGCCTTGTGTACTTAGGGAGGTCTCCAGATGCAAATCTAGAACCTTTGCATGTAGGCCAGCTTTATGAAGCATTGCAGTTTACCATATACCATCATTTATAAGTAGGGCAGAAGTTATTTTGATATTTTTTAAAAACTTACTATAAAAGTCATGTATTGTCACTTCCAGCATATTCTATTCATTAGAAACAAGTAGGTCTGGTCCTGATTTGAAGAGGGATGGGATCAGACTTCACCTTTTTAGATCTAGAGTAGCAAAAATTACACTGATGTATTTTAAAACCACAATCGTCCTGAATGGAGAAAAACTGAAAGCTTTTCCACCAAAAACTTGTACAAGACAAGGTTGTCCACTTTCTCCACTCCTTTTCAATATAGTACTGGAAGTCCTTGCCAATGCAATCAGAAACGAGAATAAAATAAAAGGCATTGAAACAGGAAAAGAAGAGGTGAAACGCTTTCTATTTGCAGATGACATTATGTTATACATAGAAGACCAATGGTATCCATGAAAAAATTCCTGGAAGTAATACATGAATAAAGTTGCAGGATACAAAATCAACATACAGAAATCTATAGTATTTCTATATATAAATAGCAAGCAGACTGAGATAGAACTGAAAAAAGTAATTCCATTTACCATAGTCACAAATACTATAAGGTACCTAGAAATAAACCTAATCAAAGAAGTTAAAGACCTCCACAAGGAAAACTATGAGAAGCTAAAAAAAAGAAAATGACACAAAAAAGTGGAAGGACAGCCCGTGTTTATGGATTGGAAGAATTAATATAATCAAAATACCAATTCTTCTTAAATTAATCTACATATTTAACACAATCCCAATCAAAATGCCAGAGACATTCTTCACAGATCTAGAAAAGACAGTCGTAAAATTTGTCTGGAATCATAAAGGACCTCATATTACCAAAGCAATCCTGCACAGTGGCATCTCACTCCCTGACCCAAAAATATACTACAGAGCTGTGGTAATCAAAACAGCATGGTATTGCCATAGAAATAGACAGGTGGACCAATGGAACAGAATAGAGTCCCCAGATTAAACTCCCAGACATACAGCCAAATGATTTTTGACAAAGGGTACATGTCAATCCAGTGAGAAAAGGAAAGCCTCTTCAGCAAATGGTGCTGGAAAAACTGGATATTCACCTGCAGAAAGATGAATATGAACCCCCACCTTTCACCTTTGATGAAAATCAACTCATAGTGATCAAAGATCTAAATCTAAGACCTCAAACTATAAAACTTCTGCTGAAAACACTGGGGAAACTCTGGGAGACATTGGGGTAGGCAAAGATTTCTTAAATAAGACCACCCCAAAACAATGTCAATAATCCCCAAAATAGGTAAGTGAGATTATATCAGATTAAGAAGGTTCTGCATGGCAAAAGACACAGTAATTAGTGTAAATCGACAGCCCTCGGAATGGAAAAATATTTTTGTAAACTATGCATCAGATAAAGGACTGATAACCAGAATACACAAGGAACTCAAGCAGCTGTCTCAAAAAAAGATGATCAACTCTATGAAAAGATGGGAAAATGAGTTGAAAAAACCACTCTCTAAGGAAGACATAGGAATAGCCAAAAGGCATATGAAAAAGTACTCAACATCTCATCGTAAGGGAAATGCAGATCAAAACCGCAATGAGATACTACCTAATCCCAGTCAGAATGACTAAGTTTAAAAAAAAAATAAAAGATAAGTGCTGGTGAGGGTGTGGTGAAAGGGGAACACTCCTGCACTGCTGCTGGGAATGTAAATTGGTCCAGTCCCTCTGGAGAAAAATTTGGAGATTCCACAAAGACCTGCAAATAGAACTACCATATGATCCAGAAATCCCACTCCTTGATATCTACCCAAAGGACAGAAGAATTTTTAATCAGAAAAGGGCTTGCACATCCATATTTATTACGGCATTATTCACAATTGCTAAGATATGTAACCAACCCAAATGCCCACAAACAGATGCATGTATTAAAAATGTGTGGCACATATACTCTATGGAATACTATTCAGCTATAAAAAACAAGATGCTAGTTTTTGACAAAAAGTGGATGAATATGGAAGATTTACTGCTGAGTGATATAAGTCAGGTGATGAAGGAGAGACATTGTATGTATCCACTTAATATATACCAAGTGTCTGCACTGTATGGCCGAAACTGAATGACTAAAGGTTATAGAAACTAAGTAAATGGTTGTGAATACCAGATACAGTGTGGGAAGAGGGCAGGTGAAGGAGTAGAGTCTGAGGAAGGACATTAAGGAGAAAAACAGATAGGCAAGGCATTTATGGGACAAAGAAATGGATTATTATCTATTGAAGGTAACTTTCTAGAATAGTGAACTGGACTGGTGAGAAATGTACACGTGTTAGAATATTCACTTTGTAAGCTAAGTAACGTGATTGAATGTATAAAAGAAAAAGAAATAAAAATTTTTAAAAACTGTTATTATTAATTTATAGTCTTTCTCTTCTAAAAACTTTATTGTTTCACCTTTCACATGTAAGTCTGTGATGCAACTCAAATTCTTTTTTTTTTTTTTTTTTAAGGTTTTTGCCTTAGGGTGCTCACTAGAGAGACAGAAACAGACAGAAAGACAGAACGTGAGAAATCACCGTCTGAGGGGAATGGTCATGTCATAATCCTTTCTCTTCCATTCTCATCGCCGGATCTTGGGCACATGATCTTCAAGCCACCAGGTCTAGGACTTGAACCACAGTCAGCCATGTGGGAATCCAGAAACATAAGTGCTATACTATCTGTTGTCCCCACAACTCAAATTATTTACGAAGAGTGTCAGGTAGGAGTCAGGGTATTTATTTATTTATTTTTCTGCATGAGTCGCTAATTGAGCATTACATAGTAAAGAAAACAATTTTCTTCTTTCTACAGCACTAACCTAGTAAAAATAATTTCAGAAGACTATGGGTGGATCTGTTTTTGGACCCTTTATTCTTTTTCATGATTTTACTGGCCCATCCTTGTTCAATACCAATTATGTTAGCTCTATAGCAGGTTTCCACGCTGATAGTTTTGATTTCTTCAACATTATTCTTCTTCAAGATTGGCTTGGTCAGTCTACGTTCTTTGGATGTAAAGACATTTGAACAACATAAAATGAATATCTGTTATCCAAGATGCCTGTAAAAAGAATAGATTACTTAATTTAAAAATAAAGAGAAAAAGAATTCTGGGGCTGACTTTGTAGCCTAGTGGTTAAGGGAGCCAAATCTCACATGGCTGACCATGTGGTTGGAATTGTGGTCTTGGTGACTTGAGAAACATACTAGGCATGCATATATGTGTGTGCCCTAAATCTCTGCAGAATGGAGAAATGGAATTAGAAAGGATTGTGGCATGACCATGCCCCAGTGGGGGTGGGGGTGCTTTATCCCTCTGTCTCTCTTTCTAGTGTACACGTGGACTTTCTGGTAATTAAATAAAAAAGAAAAAAAAAAAGAAAAGAAATTACGAATAGTCCAATATCTGTTTTAAAAAAATGCAACCTTATTAAACATATAAAGGCAGTAGAAATACAAATAATAGAAAAATTCTTTCAGAGAATAAGAGAAAGAACACTTTCTAATTCTTTTCATGAAGCTAGCATAACTCTATTATCAAAACCTTGCAAAGAAATGGAACAAGCAGTAGCATAATGGCTATGTCAGTGGACTCCCACGTAGTCAACTTTGGTTCAAGTTCTGGACCCGGCAGCTTAAACTCATGCCGGGCATGTGTGCGTATGTGCCCAATATCCTGAGAGGAGAATGGAGGAGAAGGGATTGCGGCATGGCCATCCCACCTTCGGGGTGATTTTTCACTTTCTATCTCTCTGTCTCTCTCTGTCTTTCTGGCGAGTGCATGCACCCTATAGCAAAAACCTTTCCAAAAAAAAAGAAAAATAAGACTTGCAAAGAAATGGAAAATAAAAACAAAAAAGAAAACACCAGATCAATTTTTCTCATGAATAAAAAATCCTAAACCAAATTTTAATGAATATTAATAAATCCTGTGATATATAAAATGTGATATATACAACATAATCGAGATTTTTTTTCCCTCAAGACTACAAATTTGTTGATATTTAAAAACCAGTCAGTCCAAATCATCATATGTAGTCTTCAAAAAGTTAATGAAAAATGCATAACAAAAAAACTGCATAAATTTTGAAACATTTTTGCACCAAAATAAAATTATACTTAAAGCAAATTTTCCTTGAATTATTTCACAACCCCTTGTATTTATAAAAAAGAGAAATGAACAATGTGATTTTTTTCAATAGACACAGTTTTTTCAATATAATTCAGTATTTATGAGTTTTTTAAATCAACAAAAATAGAAATTCTATATGATGAAATTTCTCTATGATACATTTCATAGAGAAATATTGACTATTTTCTCCTCAATTTTAGAAACAAGAAAAAGATACCTCCTATCACATCTTCTATTCAACATTGAGGTAGAAAGCTTAGTCAATATAATAAGGCAAAAAAGAATAAAAGCATAAAGATTGGAATGAGTAAAGATAAACTGTTTTTCTTGGTTAATGGCAAAATTGTGTATATAAAAAACTTCAAACAATATGGAAACCACTAAAATAATATCTATTCAATTTGCACTGTAAAGTTTATCATTAAATTGTTCATAATATTTTATTTTAATGTATATTAAGTTACTTGTAGTTTTACTTTTTTATTTCCAATATTGCTAATTGCATTATTTTTTTTTCTGAAGCAGTCTACGAACAGCCAAACGGCATATGAAAAAATGTTCAACATCCCTCATCATAAGGGAGATGCAGATCAAAACCACAATGAGATACCACCTAACCCCAGTCAGATTTAAAAAAATAATAATAATAAAAAGATAAATTCTGGCAGCAATGTGGTGAAAGGGGAACACTCCTACATTGTCGGTGGGAATGTAAATTGGCCACTGTTGAGAACAATATGGAGGTTCTTCAAAGACCTTCAAGTAGAACTAACATATGACTCAGCAATTCCACCCAGGTATCTACCCAAAGGACCAGAGAACGCTCAGTTGGAAAAGCACTTGCAACTATATTTACTGTGGCATTATTCACAATTGTTAAGACATTGAACCAACCCAAGTGTCCACAAACAGATGAATGGATTGGAAAAGTGTGGCATATATACTATTCAGCCATCAAAAAACAACAAGGCCCTGGGATTTGACAGAAAATAGATGAACACGGAAGATTTATTGCTAAGTGAAGCAAGTCAGGCTATGAAACAGAGACATTGTATGTCTCCACTTAACATATACCGACTGTCCACACTCTATGGTAGAGACTGAAAGACTGGAGGACTTAAAAGCATTAAAAACTTTTATGGATACTGGAGACAAAGTGGAAGGAGAGTGGGAGAGGGGAAGAGTGCAGAGAGGAAAATTTGGAAAAAAAAATGAGAAATAAGATATTTGTGAGACACAGATACGGTTTGTTGCTTGTTGATGATGTCATGTATACTCTTCTCAATTCACCTGCTGTGTGGCATATAACATGTTGGGTAAAATCTCTTTATACTCTAAATAATGTATAATGACTAAATGTATAAATAACAATTCTAATAACAAATTTTTTAAAAATTAAAAAAGAAGTACATTTATTTTCAAAGTATAAATTTCTGATTTTATTGATTTTTTTGTTTTGTGTTTGCCTTCTGTTTTTCAGTTTATGCTCTTATTTTTCTTAATTTTCCCTGTACATCTTTAAAGTTTTATTCTATTTTTTATAGCATTTTGGGATTAAATCAGAAGAAAAATCATTGATTTTTTTTGTCTAATATATGTTTTTATAGCTATAAGTTCCTATTTTGAAAATTTTCTAGTTATTTTTTTCTTAATGATTATTAATATTATTCCATTTTGACCAGACACAACATATTTGGACAAGGATTTTACAAAGATGTAGATTTTGGAAACATATTTAGACTTTATGACCTAGAATATGATCCATTTTTGGAAATGTTCCATGTGGACTTAAAAAGAATCTATTCTTCAGTTGTTATTTCTAATTCCTAACTTCCCATGAGGGTCTAGCATCACAAAGCATTGCATTACCAGCTGGCCTCTCCTTTCTTTTTAAGGATGAATAATATGTTAGACGACATATATAATAATAATATACTACATTTTCTTTAGCCATCTATTCATCAGTAGACATCTGAGTTGCTTCCACCGCTTGGTTGTTATGAATACTGCTGCTATGAACATGGATGTACAAACAGTCACTTTTTGTTATGTTCTCAGTCCAGAGTTTCTTAGTTCTCTTGGGAATTAAGAATTGCATGAGAGCAGCTTACAAGTTTCAAAATAATCAGACAAACTTCTTGTTAACTTTTTCTAGTCTATTCTTTTTCTGAATGTATAACTATTGAAAGGCCTATATTTAAAGGGCATCTTTATGTTTAATCGCCATGAAGAGTGGTCTGATATCTTTACCTGCTGAAAAAAATCTTGTTTTTCCAGGTATGAAATCCATCAACTCCAGATACTATGCCACTTCAATCTTTTCCCTACTCTCCAGTTTTTAGCTTCGCTTTAATTTTCAATATCTAAAGAATATCCTTATCTTCTTGGGAGTTTAAGCTATCTGTCTGAGAGAATGTGTTTCATCTTTCACCTATGTTTTGTAGCAAAAATTTTTTCTCAAATTATTTCTTCCATAGAAAGTATCTGAAGACTGTGCATAATTTAATCATTTGTTTCCCTTTGGATTTGAAATATATTTATCATGTAGGACATTTTAATACATACTAAGGTCTCTGTCTGAACTTTTAATTTCTATTTTGGCATCAGTACCAGAGTAAGATTTTATTTGTAACTTTAGAGTACATCTCAATACCTGACAGAACAATTCTTTTGTTTTAACTCTTTTAATAAACATTTTATTTGCTGTTCTCTTTAGGTGTATATTCCAGGCAAATCATCTGTCTCTTAATAGTGCCCTAGCACTAGAGTGGAATTAGTTATGCTACATTTAAAGTTACACATTTTATTATTTAAATCCTCATAAAATTTTTTATGGACCCATCCAGCTCTCAGACACCATTTTTCAGCCCCTTCTACTGTATTTGTGAATCCCTGTCTCCAACCAAGTGTTCTTACAATCTCATTTTGTTAAATCAAAATATACCATTTAAAAATCCAAGCTATGGTTACATACAGTGATTGAACATTTAAATAAATTAAATCAATAAATGGAAAACAGTATGGAAATTCCTCAAAAAGGTAAAAATAAAGAAAACAGAATGCAAAAAGGTAAAAATAGAACTGTCATACAATCTAGTAACTACTAGCCAAATATCCAAAGGAAAGGAAATCAATATGTCAAAGAGATACCTGCATTCTTGTGTTTATTTCATTCTTGTTTGTAATAACCAAGATACGAAATTTAACTAAGTGTCAAACAATGAATAAAGAAGTTAAAAACTATGACACACACACACACACACACACACACACACACACACACCCAATGGAGTATTGGCCATAGTGCAAAATAAAATTATGTCATTTGCAACAAAAAATATATTCTGACATGAATTATTTGTAATAGCCAATATGCTTCCTCTCCCAGTAGCAGCTCTGAATTATGCCATAACTCAAATTAGAGAATAAAAATATTTACTTTGAACTATTAATGAATGGGAGAGGTTCTTTTCCTGTTCCTAAATTCCTATTAGCTAAGCATCACTCTTTTGGTACATAAAGTACTTTCCAACAGAATGCAGCCTTATTAGCATGACCATAAACATTTATTGTTATTATTCATCTGCCTGATTCTTCCCTTTGCCATCTGGAGATTTGACTCCAAACTTCAGCAGAAAGAAAATTGTCTCCTATATCTTTCTTGAGTTCATCTTGAAGCCAGGCCTGCTTCTGTAGGATCATGCCATACCCCATGGATGTGTCATGGTGGGTCTGCACTCCCAGACAAGTCATACACATGGGTGCCTCCTCTCCCTTGAGGCCCACCTGGCATACAATCAGAAGAGAAGCTAAATACTAGTCTACCTATGTTTTTACCATCCATCATAGGTGACTGTGAAGTCAATAATATACAGTAGTCATCTGTCTCCAGACTTTCAGAGAGAGAGAGAGAGAAGGAGGAAGGTGAGAAAGAGGAGGAGGGAAAGAAGGAGGGAGGAAGGAAGGAAATTATCTTCATGTAAGATCACTAAAAAATTATTGGGAAATAATATCCAGTGAAGGGTATTAAGGTCCTAGTGAGCCTTCTGGGCAATTATATCTAGAATGAGCTTGAAGATTCACTGCACAAAGACAATAGTTAAATCCATTCAGCAGCATCTTTCACTGTTTAAGAAATGATGTGAATAGATCTTTCTTGTCAACCTTAAAACTCCAAGAAAAAGATTATAGAAGCATCAACATTTTTTAGCAATTCTGAAATAATACATGGTGAGTGGGTGCTTCTGTTTAGACTATCCTGACTCCCATTTGAGGAAGAATTATGTTTATTAAATGGGGTAGTAGACATGGGATTTTAATTTGTTGGGCTCATATTTTCTTCCCAATAAAATAATCACCACTTATTTTTGAGAAGAGAGCTTTCTATGCCATTGCTTTTTCTTTAACCTTTTTAAAAATCTATAGCAGAAAGACCAACTTTATACTGAAATAACTTCCACGTCCTTTCCATAACACTTCCAACATCACAATATATCAATACAAGAATTTTAAGCAAATCCAAACCATATATTACATAGTTACCAGCAGAGAAAAATTGTGATGGGTTTAGTGGCACAGGGCACAGTAATGACTTGATATATTCCTTCCAGTCCTTTATTATCTGTGCAATCTTGTGCTGACCCTGGTAATGTTTTCTCTGCTGGTTTCCAGGGAGCTACTTGTTGAAATGCCTCTCTGTTTTTCACGTGAAGCCCCTATATATTGTGATAGCCTCAAACTAATATTTAAGAGAACATTTTTCCCTCCTAACTCAGTCCCAGTGGCACAGTAGTAATATGATGCTCAATAATGCTGAAGCCATATGAGAAGGTCCTGGGTTTATATCCAGACATCTCCCCATGCATACTGGACACGCGTGATCCTTGTGACTGAGGCTGGGTGTGGATCGTTGCATAAGGACCTCTTGGAGATGTCTCCCTCTCTCACTCTCTAAAGAAATAAATCACTTAAAAATAAGCATATACAAAGTTACAGTTTAAAATCAGGCATTGAAATATGAACATTAAAGTCTGCATATTCCCATGTAATTTTGCTTTTTAAGGTGTTTCTTTCAGATAATTGAAACTGCATTAATAGTTTCTAATTACAGTCATACATCATTTAGTGACAGGGTATGATCTGAGAAATGCATCATTAGGCGATCTCATCATTTTGTGAAACAAACAGTGTACTGACACAGACTTAGATGACATAGCCCTCTGTACACATAGGCTACACAGTGTTGCCCATTACTCCTAGACTACAATCATGTACAATATGTTACTGTGTTGGGACCAGCAGTTAGCATGATGGCTATGTCACTGGACTCCCATGTAGTCGACCGTGGTTCGCATCCCAGACCCAGTGGCGTAAAACTCACGCCGGGCGCGTGTGCGTGCATGCCCAAGATCCCGAGAGGAGAACGGAGGAGAAGGGATTGCGGTGTGGCCATCTCCCCTGGGGGGTATGATTTCTCGTTTTCTGTCTCTCTGTCTCTCTGTCTGGCGAGTGTATGAGCCCTATAGCAAAAACCTCTCAAAAAAAAAATAATAATATGTTACTGTGTTGAATACTATTGGCAATTGTAACACAATGCAAAAGATTTTCAAATCTAAACATAGAAAATATTCAGTAAAAAATACACTATAAACATTAAAAAACGGTACACCTGCATATGGCAATTATCATGAAAGGACCTTGCAGGGCTGGACATTGCTCTGAGTGAATCAGTGAGTGAATGGAGAGTGAACGTGAAGGCCTAGGATATAATAATGTCCCACTACTGTGGGCTTTAAAATATTATGCATTTATGCCATAGTAAATTTATTAAAATTTTTTCTTTCTTAAATAAAAAATAACTTTAGCTTACTGTTACTTTTTTTGTCTTTTAATTTGTTAGAAGACAATGCGTCCTCATCAGGGAGAGACACAGAGAGAGAGAGAAAGGAGAAAAAGTGAGAAAATATTCCCCATAGGGATGGCTCTGCCACAATTCCTTCTCCTCCATTTCTTCTTTGGGATTTTGGGCATGCACTCACATGTGCCCAGCATGTTTCTCAAGCCACTGGGTCTGGGACTTGAACCATGCAGTCAGCCATGTTAAACCAGCTGCCTTATCCACCACACCATGGGCTGAACCTCTACTCTATAAACTTTTTTCAACTGATTTTTTTTAACTTTAAATTTTAAAATTTTAAGTTGTGTTGTTAAAAATGAAGACAAACACACACTTTAACCCAGGCCTACACATGATTAGAATCATCAAAATTACATTTTTCCACCTCCGCATCTTGTCCCACTGGAAGGGCCATGATGAGCCAAACAACCAAACACCACAAAATTCAATCAAGTCCAAGAGAAAATGATGCAATCAAGAGATGAGATAAACACGAGATGTAAAAGGCGGCTGCTGATGTTAACACAGCATGCTGTTTTCGGTAAACTTGCAAACTGTTTCTGCTAAACAGGAGTGTCTTCTAAAATAACAATTAAAAATATAGTATAGTAAATGCACAAACCAGTAGCATCGTTTTTTAAACCATTATAAAGCATTATGTATTATACATAATTATATGTATTGTACTTTAATAAACCAGCAGTACAGTAGGTTCACTTACACCATCATCACCACATACATGAGTAATGTAGTGTACTATGACGTTAGGATAGCTATGACACCAGTAGACAGTCAGAATTTTTCAGTTCCATTATAATTTTTTGGGATCATCGTCATACATGAGGTCCTTTGTTGACAAACATTGTTAGTGAGCATGTGACTGTATTTATAAAGTGATGTGTCAGCAAAATAGCAATTATAGCAGTTGAACCCTAAATAAGGACCCTAATAAGGTTCATGGTGATGATATTGTATATATCTGGAGATTCGGGGTTCAGTTTGGTGGCACAGTCAGTAGCAAACTGAACTGTGGTGCTGGAGGCCACACGGCCTACTGTGGTTTTGGATCACCGAGTGATGATACATAGACACAAACCCACGATTCTGATGAGCTGAAGAGCTGGGAAAAGGGTTTGAGGTGTTACAAGATCCTGTCAACGATACTTTTTTTTTTTGAGAATAGAAATTTTTAGTAGCATACTTTTATCAAAAATGTTAGCCTGTCAATGATGCCTTTTGTCTTTCACTTGTGTGCATGCACAGACTCTAAATGAATAAAATAAACAAACCTTAAAAAAATTGAGATTAAACAATAAACTGTTGATAGGTCATAGATACACACAATTTTCTGAGCCAGAAATCTACAGAAACTTAATTTTGTAGGGAAGAAAAAGATTTTTTTCTTCTCATTGGCAGATTAGTTGATGAGAGAGGGGGAAAAAATGGTTTTCATCTTAGCTCTTTCTCTATACAGGAAGTGAACAGGCAGTCTCATGGCATATTCATTCTTTTGGAGGCATTTTCATAGTTGATGGAGAACCTACTGCAGTTGATACCATACCAATAGCAATGAAAAACAGATAAACTTACATATTTGCTAAGAAGGTTTAGTTAAGTTTAGTTTAGTCCAGTATTAATCTTATTACAAATATTATCTAAATGTGTTAATGAGATAAACTATTATGAGTATTTATTTTGGCAAATTACAGTTTCTGAAAGGATTCCTGATGTGTAAATTACTCACTCATTTACCCCCTAATTTATAAATTGCCGACACAAGACTATTTGATAGCAGTACATAAATGATTATCTATTTGATCTCTTATTATTAGACTTGAAGCCATGAAATATAGACCTCCCACTTCACTAGATATTGCTTGATATGAAAAAAAAATTATAAATACCTGCTAATTAACTACATTACGTTAGTCTACCAATGAGGCAATTCTTTGTCCTAGTAACAGTCTTGTTGACAGCCACTATGTAAGTACAAATTGTTTAGCTGTTGAAAATCTTCAGGAAATACAAAAATATCCAGTTCAGCTTTACTTTTATAACTATTGCAATATAGTCTTTGTCTGTCAAAGTACGTCAATTCCAGGAAAAGTCACCAGGGGAAGCAAAAACCTCTCAGCATGAGGGTGTTTTAATTAATGTTGTAAGCCAAAAAAATCAGGGCCAATTGAAAAACTAAGTGACTAAGCGGTATCTAGACTGACTTTTAAATTTGTATTTAATAATTTGATGAGCATTAAGTCTCCATAAAATTTGAAATATCTAAACACTATATACCCATGCATAATGTAATTCTAATTTATTTAATTTCCAAAGTCAATTCTAGGACAAGGAATTGTAATGAAAGTGCAGTTTCAACAATATACCAGACTCTGATGAGATAAATCCTTTAACTCCTTTCCAGTGGGTAATTTATTAATGGACAAATTTATATTTTTAATAGCAGATTATCTCTATAGAATCAGATAGATCAACAATATTGGTGTTGATGATACAAGAAATTTTGATTATGAAACAATAAAGTGATTTTTCTAAAACTTTGCTATAGGGTACATGCACTCACCAGAGGAAGATATTGATAGAGAAAGAAAGTGAGAGAGCAAACCTTGGGGGTGGGGGAATGGCCACACCAAAATTCCGTCTCCATTCTCTCAGGATTTGGGGCATATATGCATATACACCCAGTGTGTTTTTCAAGCTGTAGGTCCATCACTTGAACCACACAGTTGGCCATGTAGGATCCAGTCACCAAAACAATTATGACACCTAGCTGACCTCAATAAAGTGAATTTTTAAAATCTATAAAGTGTTTCAGGGATGGCAGGTGGTATTGTGGTAAAGGCGCTAGACATTTCCATGGCCAACCACCATTCAAGTCCCAGACCTATAGGCTTGCTTTCTCTCTCTCTCTCTCCCCTGCTCTCCCTCTCCTCTCTTTCACTCTGTCTCTCTCTGGTCAAATTAAATAACAATAATAATAGATAAAATTAAATAAAATAATTCTAAAAAATATCTAAAGTGTCTCATGTGAGAAGAGCAGCCAGGCAAGGGAGCAAACATCAGCAGTTCAAAAGGTACTGGAGGTGGTGCAGTGTCTTCCTGTATCATGAGAGGCAAAAGAATTCAAATATTTTGAAAATCAAGGAGCATATTTTTAAGGCTTTATTCATAGTTTTGGGCACAAAGTGATTGAGTTATGGTTACTGAATTGGTTTGAACTGAATTACATTCAAAATAAAGTCCCCTTTCTAATGTTCTAATGTCGAGTACTATCATAACAAAGACAGTGAGAACAACTAAGGGTTCTTAACATACCTTTCCATTGATGGTTCAAGAAAAACCACAGAGGCCCAATTTCCTACTGCTCATCAGAACTGGAATACTTTTTTTTTTTTTTCCCCATTACAAGCGTTTTAAAGTTTAATGATTTAAAGTCAGATACTTAAGAGTGAAAGTCGCATCTCCAGTGCATGTTCATACTTGTTTAGTGGTTTCTAAATCTGTGCTTGTAAACAAAATTATTCTTAGTCCTTTGACAACTGCTATTTGTCCTGTAGGAAAATTACTCCCTAAGGAGATGCAAATTGTTTGGTAGTACTTGATGGCTTTGTAGTAATTACCATGCTATCAGATAGCTCAGAATTAAGATAAGCCTTGGCATCAAAATTCCATATGGTTGATTCTAAAATAAGATGCTTAGACGGGCAGAATACTAAATGCCATGCATTGAATAAGTAAAATCCTGGGCCAAGTTCATTTCTAACCTGGGGCTATCACAAGTTGAATCTAAGATCAAACAAAGATCGGTTGAATGTTCTAACATTTAATAAATAATTGAAAAATGTTGTGATTTTAAGGACACGCTCATAGGTAAGATTAATTGATAAATACTTACTATTGCTATAATGAGGATGGTCTATACGCATGCCAATCACAATTTATTATTGTAACTATGAGACATTTTTGAATTTTGTATATTTAATCAATGATGGAAGTCACAGTATTAAGCCAGTCTTTCTTCATACATGCCCTCATGTACAGGGATAAACTAGTACTTCACCATTATTTTATAGGAAATATTTCTAACCCTGGCTCTCATTCATTCTTACAGAAGTATTTATTTAGCATATGGCAGGACTTCTTTTAACTATTTAGGTTACATCAACAGACAACAGGGGAAAAACACTACTTTTCCCCAGGATTATATGAAAATTAAAGAATTAGTACAAAGAATTCTCTCCTATGTTTTTAACCAAGTTATTGAAATGTTAACATTTATTACTGTGCATTACTGTTTTCTCTATATTTTTAAAAATAAACTAAAATACACACAAACACATACATATGGCATTATATATGCCTTATGGAGAAAATATTTATATTAGTTAAGCTTATTCAGGCATAAATTATACTGCTGTTTGCTATGCATTCAATGTTTTGTTTTGTTTTGTTTTGTTTTGAGAGGTTTTTGCTATAGGGAGCATGCGCTCGCCAGAAAGAGACAGAGAGACAGAAAGGGAGAAATCACCCCCCACAGGAGTTGGCCATGCCGCAATCCCTTCTCCTCCATTCTCCTCTCATGATCTTGGGCACACATACGCACGTGCCCGGTATGAGTTTAAGCCACCGGGTCTGGCACTCAAACCGCAGTTGACTACATGGGAGTTCAGCAACATAGTCATTACCCTAACTGCTGGCCCCTGCATTCAATGTTAATAAGTCAGCTATATATTAAATAAAGCGCTATGGGACTGGCCAGTCCCAAAGTACAGCAATCAAATGCTACACCTAGGAAGCAATATAGCTGGTCAGAGGTCTAGTCCTGGACCCAGTGGCCAGAAGCACGTACATAAGTCCAAGATACTGACACGAAGTAATATTGGAGAAAGATGATTGTGGCATGACCAGTTTCCATTGAGGAGTATTCTATCTTCTCTCTCTCTCTCTCTCTCTTTTGTGCACATCATGTGCCCTTTGGAATAAAAAATAAATCAACAAAGTGTCTTTAAACATAAACACATAAAACAAAGATTATGCACTGATAAATGCTATGGTTTGAATATGTCCCCTACAAAATTCATATTGAAACTTAATTTCCATCATGGTGGTATGAAGATGTGAGGCCTTTTGGGAAGTGATTAAGTGAAGAAGACTCTGTTCTGCTGGATGGATTACTATAAACTAGCTGGAGGAAACTATTGTTTAGGACCTTTTTGATCTTTCCTTCTTCTGTTCTGCTTCATGTGGACAAAGTGTTTGCCCCTTCTGGCAGATGCAGCAACAACACTGACATTTTGCAAGCAGAAAGCACTCCTCACTAAAACCTGAACCTTTTGTCACTTAGGTATTGGATTTTCCAGCCTCCAAAACCATGAGAAATGTTTCTGTTATTTATAAATTTCCTAGTCCCAGGTATTTCATTACAGCAGCACAAATGGTCTAAAGACAATTGATAAAATGCATGATCAGAGGCTTAAGAGAAGACTTAAAGAAGTTCTGAAGGGAGTACTATACCAGGAAAACTAAAAAATCAGACAGACAGTTATATGAGAACAAAAAGTAAACAAGAAAATGGCTCACTCTTAATGATAGGATCAGGTATAGAAATATTGATAATTACATTGAATGTCAATGGACTAAATTCTCCAGTTAAGAGACATAGACTGGCTGAATGGATAAGAAAACAGAAATCCTCTATCTGCTGCCTACAAGAAACTCACTTTATGGAAAAAGACATACATAGACTAAAAGTAAAGGGCTGGAAAAAGATATTCCATGCAAATTGATATAAAAAAAAAAGGGCTGGAGTAGTGATATTGATCTCAGACAAAACAGATTTCAAGACAAAGACTGTAAGAAGAGACAAAGAAAGGCATTATATAATAGTAAATGGGGTAATCCAGCAAGAAGACATAACCCTTATAAATATCTACACACCCAACTCAGGTGCACCTAAATATGTGAAGGAAAGACTGCTGGAGCTAAAAGGAGAGATAGGGAGAAATACTATAATTGTTGGATATCTCAACACCCCATTATCTCCTATAGACAGATCTTCTAGACAGAAAATAAATAGATAGATACAGGACTTAAATGATACTATAAATCGAATGGGCTTGACAGATATCTATAGAACTTTCCACCCTACATCCACAACATATACATTTTTCTCACCCCGACATGGAACCTTTTCAAAGATAGATCACATGTTAGGACACAAATCAAGCCTTTACAGATTCAAAGGCATAGAAACTGTACCCAGCATCTTCTCTGACCATGATGGAATTAAACTCAAGATTAATTTCAAGAAACAACCCCGAAAACACACGAACACATGGAAACTGAACAACCTACTTCTGAATGACTTCTTCACTACTGAAGAAATTAAGGCTGAAATAAACAAATTTATGGAAACAAATGATAATGAGGACACAAGTGTCCAGAACCTATGGGACACAGCAAAAGCAGTCATAAGAGGGAAATTCATAGCAATTAGTGCACATAAGAAAAGGATGGAAAGATGGCAAGTAGATAACTTATCATCATGCCTCAGAGAACTGGAAAAACAACAACAAACGAACCCCCAAAATGCCAGGCGAAAAGAAATAATAAAGGTTCGAGCAGAAATAAATGAAATAGAAAATAAACGAACCATACAGAAAATAAATGAAAGCAAAAGCTGGTTCTTTGAAAAGATCAACAAGATCGATACTCCATTGGCTAGACTGATCAAGAAGAAGAAAGAAAGAAACCAGATTAATCAAATATGTGATGAAACAGGCAATATTACCACGGACATAGCAGAAATACATAATATCATTAGAGGATACTATGAGCGACTTTACGCCAACAAACAAGATAACCTGGAGGAGATGGACAAATTCCTGGATGCATATAAACTACCAAGATTGGATCAGGAAGACATAGAGAATCTGAATAGACCTATAACAAGCCAGGAGATTGAATCAGTAATTAATAATCTCCCAACAAAGAAAAGCCCAGGCCCAGATGGCTTCACTTGTGAATTCTACAAAACTTTCAAGGAAGAATTAACCCCTATCTTACTAAAATTATTTCTAAAGATTCAAAAGGAAGGAAACCTTCCAAATTCATTTTATGAAGCCTCCATCATCCTCATCCCCAAAACAGATAAGGATATGACAAAAAAGGAAAACTACAGACCAATATCATTGATGAATATAGATGCGAAAATTCTCAACAAGATACTCGCAAATCGTATCCAACAACATATAACAAAGATCATTCATCACGACCAGGTAGGCTTTATACCAGGGATGCAAGGGTGGTTCAATATACGCAAGACCATAAATGTAATACACCACATTAACAGAAAGAAAGATAAAAACCATATGATCATCTCAATTGATGCGGAGAAAGCGTTTGATAAAATACAACATCCTTTTATGATTAAGACTCTCAGTAAGATTGGTATAGAAGGGTCATTTCTGAACACAATAAAAGCAATCTATGAAAAACCTACAGCTAATATTATACTGAATGGGGAAAAGCTGAAAGCTTTTCCTCTGAAAACAGGTACTAGGCAAGGCTGCCCACTTTCTCCACTGCTCTTTAATATAGTACTGGAAGTCTTAGCTATTGCAATCAGAGAAGAGAACAGTATTAAAGGCATTCGAATAGGCAAAGAAGAGTTGAAAATATCTTTATTTGCAGATGACATGATGGTATACTTAGAAGACCCAAAGGTATCCATGAAAAAACTGCTTGAAGTAATAAGTGAATACAGTAAGGTGGCAGGATACAAAATCAATATCCAAAAATCTATAGCATTTCTATTTATGAACAACAAGTTGAATGAAGCAGAGCTGAAGAAAGGAATCCCTTTCACCATAGCCACAAGATGTATAAGATATCTAGGGATAAACCTAACTAAGAAAGTCAAAGACCTTTATAAAGAAAACTACGAGAATCTTAAAAAAGACATTGAAAGTGACATAAAAAAGTGGAAGGACATCCCATGCTCCTGGATTGGTAGAATTAACATAATCAAAATGGCAATTCTACCCAAATTAATCTACATGTTTAATGCAATTCCAATCAAAATACCAGAGATATTCTTCAGAGATCTAGAAAAGACAATTATAGAATTTGTCTGGAACCATAAAAGACCTCGTATTGCAAAAGCAATCCTGCGTAAGAAGAATGGAGTAGGAGGCATATCACTCCCTGATCCCAAGATATACTATAAAGCTGTGGTCATCAAAACAGCATGGTATTGGCATAAAAACAGACATGTGGACCAATGGAAGAGAATAGAGACCCCAGAAATAACTCCCAAAGCTTATAGCCAACTGATCTTTGACAAAGGATATCAGTCAATCCATTGGGAAAAGGAAAACCTCTTTAGTAAATGGTGCTGGAAAAACTGGGTATCCACCTGCAGAAAGATGAAACTGAACCCCCATCTTTCACCATTAACAACAGTCAACTCAAAATGGATCAAAGATCTGAACCTAAGACCTCAGACAATAAAACTACTTGTGGAAAATGCTGGGGAAACTCTGGGAGACATTGGAGTAGGCAAAGACTTCTTAAATAAGACTCCCAAAGCACAGGCAATAATCCCTAAAATAGACAAGTGGGACTATATTAGACTAAGAAGTTTCTGCACAGCAAAGGACACAGTAACAAGTGTGAACCGACAACCCTCAGAATGGGAAAATATTTTTGTTAAATATGCCTCAGACAAGGGACTGATAACGAGAATACATAGGGAACTCAAGTGCCTTATGCGAAAAAAAATGATTAACCCGATTAAAAGATGGGAAAGTGAGCTGAACAAAAGTCTCTCTAAGGAAGACATACGAACAGCCAAAAAGCATATGAGGAAATGCTCGACATCCCTCATCATAAGGGAAATGCAGATAAAAACCACAATGAGATACCACCTAACCCCTGTCAGAATGGCAAAGATTAAGAATATAAAAAGTGATAAGTGTTGGCGGGGATGTGGTGAAAAGGGAACCCTCCTACACTGTTGGTGGGAATGTAAACTAGTTCAACCACTGTGGAGAACAATATGGAGGTTCCTCAAAGATCTACAAATAGAACTACCATTTGATCCAGCAATCCCACTTCTGGGTATTTACCCAAAAGACAGGAGAACGCTCAGTCAGAAAAGTGCTTGCACATCCATGTTTATTGCAGCATTATTCACAATTGCCAAGACATGGAACCAACCTAAATGTCCACAAACTGATGAATGGATTGGAAAAGTGTGGTATATATACTCTATGGAATACTACTCAGCCATAAAAAATAACAAGACCCTGGAATTTGATAGAAAATGGTCAGATATGGAGGATCTATTGCTGAGTGAAGTAAGCCAGGCTATGAAAGAAAGATATTGTATGTATCCACTCAATATATAGAAAGATAGCAAGAGAATAGAGAGGCAGGACATTAGTGAGAAACAGATATGGCTTATTACCTGTTGATAATGACATGTATAGTATTCTCAACTGGGTTGGCCTGAGAAGTATTTCATGATGGGTAAAGTCTTTTTACAAGCAAAATGAGAAATAGTGATTGACTGTTTTAAAAAATAATTAGAATAATAAAAATAA
>NW_006160114.1:5904864-5905292 GCF_000334495.1 Tupaia belangeri chinensis | reverse complement strand
CATTCCCTTTTGAAAAAGCAATGTAATACACTATAAAGTTGTATATAATCCAATGTAATATAAAGAAGATTATGATGATAATAAAAATAGAATTAAAATAAAGAAGTTCATAAAAATATCTATAGTGAAAAAAATTTAATGGATTTAAAATTTTTTGCACCAGAGTAAACTCATGCATTTTCCACAGTCTCATGTTTTCCCTGTAAACAATGGCTCAGTATTTACTATCAGGTACTTTTGGCAACTCTATAGAACATAAATCTTGTGAAAAGCAATCAACTCTAAGTAACAGTCATAATACCCTATAGTCTCAAATACTTCAGTGTGCATTTTCTAAAATGATGAACATTCTCTTTTATAACAGTACAATTATCAAAATCAAATCATTATCATTGGAATAGTTTTTTATATAATATAAAGGCATCATT
>NW_006160114.1:5893064-5904835 GCF_000334495.1 Tupaia belangeri chinensis | reverse complement strand
TATATATTCCCCTGGTTCAATTGAGCATTACATATTGTGGTTATTTATCTAATTTCTTTAGTTTCCTTTAATGTTTAAAAGTTTCATAATCTTTTATGACCTTTATGTTTTTGAAGAGTTTTAGTCAGCTCATTTGAAAATGACCCTTAGTCTGGGTGTGTTTCATGTTTCCTCATGATTAGCTTCAGAATATTAAGGCAGGAAATACACAGAAGTGATATAGTATCCTCAGTGTATCATGTCAGGATCTATGTGATCTACAAATTTGTTTCAATACTTGCTTACTTGTCAAAGTAGTGTCTGTCAGGTTTACCTACTGAAAAGTTACTGTATTTCCATGTGTAATTAGTTTAAAGTCTTCTAAGGAAAACCTCTAATGATCATGAAAATAATATCAGAGAAAAAGGAAAAATAGAGAAATGAATTTAAGTTTAATAATCCATGAAGAAATTAAATAGGTAATACAATAGAAAAAATGTATATTTAAAAGTAGAAAATTGTTACCTTGTTACAAACAATTTTATATACTTTCTGTGTTTAATAGGTACCATATTGACATGGTTCAAAATTTAAAACTAAACATTTTAAAATTTGGAGATGATAGCTGCAACAATGTGGTTTTTAACTCTCCACGTAAAAATAAAGCAATGAGAATAGCAAGACCCCAAATCCATAAAAAAATTCACAAAAATCTAGGAGACAAAATATACTCAAAAATTCCAAAAGATGAGCAGATAAGTGTTGACCACTGACCAATTTAAAAAAGTAGAGTAAAAAAAAAAAAAAAAAAAAGATAGAGTCTAGATTCTGATTACAACTCTGATTCCAGTACAACAGTCTCTTCACATCAAGAACAATGGCCAGTTGTGATATTATTAATACAGTAATTTTAAAATTGGATATTAATTATTTTTTAAGGTTTTTGTCATAAGGTATGTGAGTACTTGCTGGAGAGAGACAACGAGAAAGACAGTGAAAAGGAAAATGAAAAATCACCCCCATACAGATGGGATGGCCATGGCACAGTCCTTTCTATTCCATTCTCTTCCTGGGATTTTGGGTACCTATGCACACATTCTTGGTGTGGTTTTCAAGCTGACTGGTCCAGGATTCAAACCACCGTCAGTCATGTGGGATTCTAGAGCTTTAATCACCACACCACCTACTGGTCCCTATTAATGATAATTTTTAAAATGGGTAAATTCAGTATTCCTTCAGGTCCCATATACAAGTTCAGAACCCTAGCAGCCATACAATTCCTGTAGTATTATCTAAAGTTTAGTATCTCTCCTCTTTTTCCTCCAGAGTAATAGCCCTGCTTACTGGGGGGTTTCAGTTATCCTATAGATTAATTTATTTTACCATGATTTTTTTTTCTCCCTAATTAAGCTACCTAGAGAGATTTAAACTAGAAGGGCAGGACTCTTGGGTCTTATGCCTAAACTTCTTTCTGCATCATCAAAAAGCAAGTATAAAGATGCTGCCCCCCCATACAGATTTCATGAACTATAAAGGGAACTCTACAGGAAAATTAGTTGATAGTACACTACTTATTGTATATCTAACACACCTTGTCATATATTTAAACATATTTAATGTCTTTCTATATATTACTATTAAAATCCATTTGAAAGCTCAATTTTTTTAAAATTTTCATGATAGAGATCATATGTATGTGTGTGTGTGAGTGAGAGAGTGAGCGAGAGGCTTAAATTATGTCTTATACATTTTATTTGCGCTCTAGGGTTAAAAGAATAAAGATCATTGTGGAAAGGGAGTTCATTAAATACTTATAAATCTGAAGCCAGAAGGTGGTATGGTGGTTAAGGCTCTAGATCCCACATGGCTGATTCCACAATTCAAGTTCCAGACTTGGTGACTTGAAAAACACAGCGGGTGCATTTGTATGCATGCCCAAAAATCCCAGGAGGAAAATGGAGAAGGAATGGCAGCATGGTCATACTCCAGGGCATGAGTTCTCATTTTCTTTGTCTTTCTCTCTCTATTTCTTTCTGTCTCTCTCTATGACAAGAACACAGGCCCTTTAGGGAAAAACAAAACAAAACAGACATAAATCCATCCATTGATTTTTGCATTCTCATTTGATGGTTTTTAATGTTAATATAGCAGGTTTGAAGTAGTTCCTTGGTCAAATATGTAACTGTGACCATGGATATATGACAAAAGCTTGCCTGAAGCAGTGTGGAAAATGTGTTTGTTTATCAGAATTTTGTAGGTGAGAAATTCCAATTTTGGACAATTCTCTATTTGAACGTATATCTGGATTTGCTTTCCAAAAGGGGTTTACGAAAGGATGCACATAGAGCTCTTAGTTTCCAGGCCACACCAGTCATGGGAGCAAGGACAAGAGAAGGAAGAGCAATCAAGGTCAAGTTGCCCTAAAGAATAGTAAGAAAAGTTAACTCCTCAAAACAACACAACTGGGAGGACTGACTATGTGGTGGTGGCCCATAAAGATCTGATAACTGACTGTCTCAGTATACAGCATCCCTGAGCTCTCTCTACTTGTTGTGTCTATCTGCAGTGGCTATTGAAACTTCTTCTATGTTGATGGCGAACATACTGCCTCTCTGCTCTTTATGAAATGATAGATTCTGTCACCCACAGCAGCACAGATTTTCATTGCCTACAAGTAAAATTTCTTCAATACAGTGTGATACAGCAAGGTTCTCCAGTCACATGGGTCTTTTTATCTCTTTTGTTGGACTTCACAAAACAAGGCCTGGAATTTCAACTTTATTATAACTTTCAATTTCTTTTTAGTAACTTAGAACATGATCTCTGAGACAATGAAGAGGAGGTGACATGAAGTGCCCTTCTATGCTTTCTTACCTGGACATTAAGTTCCCTGCCAACTCATGATTTTCCTTGAGGGTTAGGATGAAGGATTGTTCTCTATTTGATAAAGATTCTTAACCCTAGAGGTAATATCAGCATGATGGTGAAATGGAAAGTCTCAATCCTCATTTCCCCATAGAGACACCAATTTAGCAATTATATATAAACCAAAATATCTTTTTGCATAGGCCATAATCTAGTTCATTATTTTTCCTACTCGCAGATGAATGCAAAATGGACAGCAGCAACATGGAAGTGGGCAAGAAGAGCAGTTTCACCTTACATTAGCCCCTCCTCCAATTTGGCACAGCTCAGTACCGAGATATAACCTTGGGCCTTGCTCCTAATTTCTCCCACAAGTGGAGAGTGAAGCATATCTCCAACATTCCTAGCCTTCAAATGCCTTCTCCAAGGACATGAATTCTGTCTCGCCCCTCTTCTTGAAGCACTGACAGAACTGATACAGTTGTGGGGTAATTAAGAACAAATTTTTTTTTTAATGTGGCGTAGATATACTTGTGACATGATGTTTTCATTTCCTTTAATTATATACCTAGCAGCGATATTGTTGGATCATATGGAAGTTCTACTTTTAGTTTCTGAAGACCAGCCTTACTGTTTCCTTTATGGTTGTATTCATTTATATTCCCACCAATAGTAAAAAAGACTAGCCCTTTTTCCACAGCCTCACCAGCATTTGAAAATTTTTGTCTTTTTCATACAGACCATTCTAATTGGGATAATGTGATACTTCATTGTGGTTTTGATGTACATTTCCCTAATGATTAGTGACATTGAGCATTTTTTTCATGTTGGCTATCGTATGTCTTCTTTTGAGAACTGTTCATTCAAGTCATTTGCCTGTTCTTTAATCAGGGTGTGTGTGTGTGTGTGTGTGTGTGTGTGTTATTAATTTGTTTGTATTCTTTGTATATTCTAGTTAGTAATCCCTGTCTGACAGATAATAGACAAATATTTTCTCCCATTCTGTGGGTTAGCTTTTTACTCTGTTGATTATTTCCTTTGCTGTGCAGAAGCTTTTTATTTTGATATGGCAAAGACAGACACACTCTAATGTTTATTCCTGCACTGTATGCAAGCAAAGTAAGTATCCACCAACAGACAAGTGGATGAAGAAAGCGTGATGTATAAATATGTATATCAGATTTATAATGCATTACATACATTTATAATATATGTACTTATGTATTTATATATTAATTTATATATTAATGGGATATACATAATACATATATATATATATATAAATACTATTCAGTCATTATTCAAAAGGACAAAAAACCTATCATCTAACATTAAATAGGAAAACCTGGAGAACATTATGTTAAGTAAAATAAGCTAGGCATAAGAAGAGAAATACATGCTCTCTTTTGTATATGGAAATTGAAAAATAAAAGTTCTCATAGAGGTAGAGGGATGAAAAATGATAGCTGGAGGCCAGAAAAATGAAGTGGATGATATAGGGATAGAAGTAAAATTACAGATAGATAGGAAGATTAGTTTTTAGTGTTATAAAATGCAGTGGGACTATAGAGATGGCTTGCTGTGTGTCTCAAAGTAACTAAAAGGGAGGCTTTTAAATGCATCCAACACAAGTCATGACACATAGATGATATGTATGCTAATTATACTAAATGAATCATTACATATTGCATTTTTATATGTAAAATCATGATGCATCCCCATAAAAAAGTACAATTATTATATGTTCATTAAAATTATGTTTTTTTCTTTTTTTGCAATTTATTTCGTACATTCAATCACTAAACATTACTACCACTTGTAAAGTGAATTTACACAATACGAATACACTTCATGCCAGTCCATTTGAAGATACTATCCACATTATCATCAACAGATAATCATCCATTTCTGTGTCCCATAAATGTCTTGTCTCTCCTTTTTCTTTTTCTTTTTCTTTTTTTTTTTTTTCTGGAAATGTTTTTTGCTATAGGGTGCGTGCGCTCGCCAGACAGACAGAGAGAGACAGAGAGACAGAAAGCGAGAAATCCCCCTCCTCCCCAGTGGGAAGGGTCACACCACAATCCCTTCTCCTCCATTCTCCTCTCAGGATCTTGGGCATGCACGCACATACGCCTGGCGTGCATTTAAGCCACTGGGTCCGGGACTCAAACCGCGGTCGGCCACGTGGGAGTCCAGCGACATAGCCATTATGCTAACTGCTGGTGCCGATGTCTTGTCTCTCTATTTTTTTCCTTGATTCCATTTCTCTCGCTCTCTACTTCTCCTACTCTCTTCCCACACTGACATTAAAATTATTTTTAAAAAAGAAAAAATAAAAAGGGTGAGGGATTTTTGCAGGTGGCACTTTCCCCTCTCTCTGTGTCTCTGTGTCTCTGTGTCTGTGTGTGTGTGTGTGTGTGTGTGTGTGTGTGTGTCTAGTGATGATGCACCCTCTAACAACAACAAAAAAAAAATAGGAGAAATAAAAAAGAACAAAACAGAAATTATGGACCTTAAGAAATCAGTAAGGTCCAGTATGTGGTGTGGTGGTTAGGGTGCTGGATCCCACATGGCTGACTCTGCTATTTGAGTCTTACCAAGCAGCTTGGAAAATACACTGGGTGCATGTGTGTGGTACCCAAATTCCCAAGGGAAGAATGGCGGAACAGGGATAGCAGGGTGATCATCCCTCTGGGAGGTGATTTCTCATTTTCCCTCTCTCTCTCTCTCTCCAGGGAGCATACATACTCTATAGCAAAAACCTAAAAAAAAAAAAAAAGAAAGAAAAAAAAAAGAAATAGTGAACTTATAAAACCACTAGAGTTTCGAAGGGCAACCTGAATCAAGCAAAAAAAGACAGCTGATTTGAAATTATCCAGTTAGAAAATAAAAAGTAAAAAATAAATAAATAAAATAAGAAAGAAATCTTAAGAGACTTATGAAACATCATCGAGCAAACCATCTTACAAATTATGTAAGTTCTTGAAGAAAAGATAAAGGGCCAAAATTCTAATAGTAGCCACAGGTTTTCTAAGACTCGTGATAAACACACACACACACACACACACACACACACACACACAAATCTATAGAAGATGCAGATTAAGAAAAAAGAGAAAGAAATCAAAATATTTCACTTTAAAAAAAATCATCATTTCTCAAGGGAAGATAGCAAGAAAGAAAAATGGGAAAGGAACTCAGACAAAAAACAATTAATGAAACGGAAATAGTATGTTTTTACTTAAGGATATTTACTTTGAATGTAAATCAATTAAAGTCTTCAAACAAATGAACATAACGTTTCTCCTTAATTCTCTCTCTTTCTCTGTTTTTCTCTCATGAAAAAATGTTTTTTGTTTTGTTTTCTTTTTAAATTTAAAGACATATCAAGGTTGAAAATTAAGAAATAGAATAAGACATGCCATGCAAATGGTAACCAAAGAAAGCAGGAGGAGCTGTTATCAAAGAAAATAAACATTCAGTCAAAAACTATTACAAGATACAAGTAAGATCATTATATAATTTAAAAATGGCCAATTCAACAGGAAGATACAGCAGTTTTTCTACAGTCAACATCAGAACACCTAAATGTATCAACCATTCACAAATCTGGAAAAAGAAACAGCAATATTATATTATAGTAGGAGATGTTATTATTCCACTTTAAATAATGGATAGCTTATCCAGTAAGAAAATTAATAAGAAAACAACATATTTGAAGGACATTATTAATGAAATGAACATAACAGATATATAAAAGTTCTACCCCAAAGAAACATATGATGCATTTTTATAAAGTAGACAAGGAACATTCTCAAGGATAAATCACACATTAGTTGAGAAAATAAATCTCAAAAAATATAAGGCAATTAAAATCATTCCAGATAACTTTTTGGACCACAACTGAGTAAAACTGAAAGTTAAAAACAAGAGAAAAACTGTATAATTCAAAAATATGTAGAAATAAATAATATCATCTTTTGAATAACCAGTGGATCAAAGAATAAAGAGGGAAATTATAAAATATCTCAAGAAAATGAAACAAAACACAATATATCAAAACTTATGCGATATGATAAAAGCAGAACCTAGGTGGAAGTTTAGGGTGATAAATCATACATTAAAAAAGAATGATCTCAAGCAAACAACTTTATATCACAAAGAACTAGAAAAAGAAAAAACAACAAAAACAGCTAACATCGTAGTCAGGTTGAAAACCTCAAAGCATTTTCTCTACTAGAAACAAGGCAGAGATGCCCATTCTTACTACTTCTACACTACATAATACCAGAAGTTTTAAGTAGAGCAGTTAAGCAAGAAAAAGAAATAACATCCAAACAACAAGAGAGAGGTAAAATTATCTCTGTGTGCAGATAAAGTAATCCTGTATTTATTATAGTACAAACTAAAGGCTTCATTAAAAAAAAAAAATGATAGAGGGACTAGCAGTTGGTGTAACGGCTATGCCGCTGGACTCCCATGTAGTTGACTGTGGTTCGAGTCCTTGACCAGGTGACTTAAACTCATGACAGGCGCGTGTGCATGCGTGCCCAAGATTCCAAGAGGAGAATGGAGGAGAAGGGATTGCAATGTGGTCATACCCCCTGTGGGGTATGACAGAGAGAGAGAAAGTGTGCTTTCTCTCTCTCTGTCTCTCTCTCTCTGTCTTTCTGGCGAGCACACATGCCCTATAACAAAAACCTCTCAAAAAAAAAAACAGAAAAACAGAAAAACAAAAAAAACCTGATAGAAATAATAAATTCAGTAAACTTGTAGGACAACAAATTCAATATCTAAAACTCATATGCATTCTTATGAATTAACAATGAATTGTCTGAAATGAACTGAATAATTCCATTTAAGATAGCATTAAAAAGGATTCATTAATTATGAGTAAATTTAATAAAGTAGGTAAGTGACTTATACACTAAAGTTGGTTAAAAAAATAAAGAAGGTACCAATAAATGGAAAGACATGTTTGTGTATTGGAGGAATTAGCATTACTAAAATATTCATATTTCTCAATGTAACTTAAAGATTCAAGCAATCCCCATCAGAATCCCAAAGGCATGTTTTTTACAGAAATAGAAACAATATTTCTAAAATTATCAGTATATGAAACCATGAAATACTAAAAGCCAAAGTAATCTTGAGAAAAGTAAGGCTGGAGACATCATACTTCCTAATTTCAATATATATTATAAGAGCTATAGTAATGAAAATACTCTAACAATGGCACAAAGGCAGACATATAGACCAATGAGACATAGTAGAGGTCCCAGAAATAAACTTAATGGGTTTTAGCTCATTTTGTGCTGCTGTAGCAGACTATCATAGACCGCTAATTTGGAATGAACAGAAATCTATTGACTCACAGTTCCGAAAGCTAAAAATTTCTGTATCAAAGTGATAACATCTGACAAGGGCCTTTATTGCATCAATACATGGCAGAAGTTGAAAAAATGAGTGAGCAAGAGAGGAGCAAACTCACTCTCTCGAGCTCTTTAAATACATTCATGAGGATGGAGCCCTCATGACCTAAACCTCTTTCATTAGTTCCCATCTCTCAACACTTGTTCAATGGAGATTGAGCTTCAATATGAGTATTGGCAGGGATAAATATACAAAGCACCATAAATACTTGGCTAACTGGTCTTCAACAAGGATGCCAAAAACACAATGGGGAAGGGAATGTCACTTCAACAAATGACGTTAGTGAAACTGTTTACTCACATACCAAAGTGGACCCTTTTCTTACACCATACAGAAAAAAAAAATGGATTAAGGTTTAAATATAAGAATTGAATTTATAAAATTTCTAGAAGAAAACATACATAAAGAAAAAATCTATATCATTGGTCTAAGCAATAATTGCATAGCTATAATACCAAAAGCATAAACAACAAAGGAAAACAAGCAGGACTATGTAAAACTAGACAGCTTCTGGACAAGAAAGGAAACAATAAATGGAGTGAAAAGACAGACTGTAGAATGAGAAAAAATAATTGCCAACTAACAAATGGTTAATATCCAAAATTTACAAAGAACCCTACAACTTATTAGCAAATCATCATCAATCATCATCATCATTTCCATTGTCATCATCATCTAATTAAAGAATAGACAAAGGGCTTGAATAAATATTTCTCCAAAGAAGATATACTAATGGCCAAAGGGTATTGAAAAGATGTACAACATCACTAATCATTAGGAAAATGAAAATCAAAACCACAATGATATATCACTTAACATCTTTTAAGATGATTATTATTAAAAAAAAAAAAAAGATAGCAAGGGCTGGCAATGGTGTGGAGAAACTGAAACCCTGTACACTGTTGGTGAGAATATAAAATGATGCAGTGGCTATGGCAAATTTTTTTTTTCAAAATAATTAGAAGTACCACATGATCTTGCAACCTCACCTCTGAATATGAAAAGAATTGAAATCTGTATCTCAAAGAGATATATGTACCACAATGTTCATTTCAGTCTTCTTCACAATAGCCAAGACATGGAAACAATCTAAGTGTTGTTCAACATATGAATGAATGAAAAACGGTGTATACAGGTAATAATTTATTATTCAGCTTTAAAGAAGGAAGTTCTGCCATTTGAGACGAGATAAATGAGTCTGGAGGACATTATCCTAAGTGAAATGAGTCATTCACAGAATGAAAAATACTGCATAAGGCCACTTTATATGAAGTATCTAAAACTGTCAAACTCATGGAAACAGAGTTGAATAGTGAATGACAGGAGGCCGAGAGTGGAATAAATGGAGAATTGCTGTTCAGTAGGTATTAAGTTTTAGTTGTACTGGAGCTGGATGACAGTGCTGCAGTAAACTGATGAGCTTCACGTCTGACCCATATGGGAAAGTTCCAAGTTCACATTCAAGGACCTCCCCAAGTAAACCAGGCCATGTTTGTGTTCATGATCTAGGGCTAGCTGAAGCTGGGAGTGAATCAGCATCAAAACCCTGTTGGGGGTGCTCTCTCTCTCTCTCTCTAATTCGTAGAAGAAAGAAATACAATAAATAAACTTCAAAAAGTGTTAATTATACAAGTGAATTAAGTTCTAGAGATCTGCTGCACATTATTGTATCTATAGTTAACAATATTGTATTGTGTACTTAAAGTTTTGTTAAAAGTGTAGATCGTGGGGTAGCCTCCTAGCATGGTAGTTAAGGGAGTCCGACACCTCATGGCCGACTATAGTTTGGATCCCAACCCCAGAGGATTTAAAAAATAATGCTGTATGTTTGTACATGTGTGTGTGTGCGTGTGCATGTCCAAAATCCCAACAAGATGGGGAAATGGAAGAGAAAGGATTGCAGTGTGACTACACACCATTGGTGCTGGGAAGGTGCTTTCTTTCTCTTTCTTTCTCTGTTTTTCTCTGGCTAGGACATGAACCTTCTGGCAGTTAAAAGCAAAAGAGTTTGTGGATCTCATATTAAGTGTTTTCACCAGAACAACGACAACAAACATATAAAGATCTTAACTATGATGTGCCAGGGCCTGAGTTTCAATCTGAAATCTCTGAGCTCCTTTCTCTTTTTTTTTTTTTTTTGTTAATTTATTTTACATTCCTTCACTGAGCATTATCACAGCATACAAAATATGATTTCCTATCCAGAATACACTGCATAGTGACTTAATCATACATGTTATCATTGACAAATAATTGTCTATTTCTTGTTTCATATATATATATATGTTTATATATTTTCCCCGTATTTCTCGCCCTCTGCCATTTCCCACCCTCTGCCATTTCCCACCTTCCTCCTACACTGTCTTTTGGTGTATACAGTTGCTTTCCCTTCCTTTTCCCCCCCCACATTTTATTGATTCACAAAATATCTTAATTAATCTAACTACTTTCAATAGCAAGTTCAGCTGATATATACATATCTATGAACATAAGTCTGACTTTAGGCATGAAACTCTGAGTAGATATACTATAAAGTATATATACTATATACTATCTAGTTTACTGTCGTCACTGAATAGGTATTTTAAACCTTTTTTTTTTTAATTTCAAGAAAAGCAGTTTTAGCTTTAAAAAATCAAAATTTAAAAAATGCTAAGAGAGCTTTGCCTAAAACTCAAAGCCAGGAAACAGGTTAGGATCCTGTTCAAAGAGTAGATGCATGAACCTATCAGCAGATCAACACAAGACAAAAAATCCTTAAATCTGGAAAACAAAGCCTAGAAGAAAATCAGTAATGTTTTAGTCAAAAGTCATAAGATGTTATTTCACCAGTTCAGTGCCATGTACTTTATCTTCTGTTGTGGTCTGATCTTCCTATTTAAATTCTGGAACATAGTTCCCTTCTCTCAAGCCTTGAGGCTGATCATGCAAAGAGAATCCATGATGAGTGCCATAGATAAAATGCAAAATGGTCTGCCTCCCCACTCCAGGACACCTGATCCAGGTCCTTGGAGCATCAGTCAACATGCTTACCCAGACTCAGTGGGTACTGTTGGAAAGACAGATGCTTTGTGAACTTGTAGATATATCAGATTGGGTGGAAGTACAGTTGTTTACTCCACTTCACTTTGTGGGTCAGTATCAAGGGTGCTCCTGGCCACTCTCCCTGTCTTGAAGGTAAGAAACCTAGAAAGAGTTGCAACTTTGCACTGCCTTTCGGTGACTTACCTCTAATCACTAACCACTGAAATAAGGCTAATAATTACATCTCTCTGTTAGAATGTGTAAAAATACAACAGGCATTCACTGGAGAAATGAATTCCTTCACAGTTCTATTAATAACTATTCTTAGGGCATACAGACCTCAACCTCAGTTTAAAATATTCAGGGATACTGACCACACATACACACACACATGATCTTCTGTGAAAGAAAAATCAAATCAGGGCCTGATGTAGGGGATGTGCAAAGTGCACTTAATTGCGCCTCAGCAG
>NW_006160114.1:5878081-5893052 GCF_000334495.1 Tupaia belangeri chinensis | reverse complement strand
TCATTGTGACAAACCTTCTTCTCCCTGGGAGGTGATAATGCAGCTGTTATTACTTTTTATAATTTAGCCAAGAACTGCTAACACAGAGATTTTTTAATTCAAGAATTTAACAAATTCAAAATAATAGAACATACTAATAGACTAAATTGTATACTCAGTCAATACACTCTTACTCAGATAGAGAACTTGCATTATGTTTTTTGACATTAGGTGATATATTGGGGTAATGAAAGTTTTAGTCTTGATTTTATAATTTTAAGAACATTACTGGGTAACTGTGCTCACTTAACAGAATCTATGAACTTTACGAAAGGACTTGATGAATGCTAGGCCCTTGCTGGTATAATTTAGATTTGAATAAAAATATTTCAAAGACTTCTTTTATCTGTGTATCTGTTGAGATAGGATATTTGTGGGTTTGTTTAAAATCTATACTAAAGTAGAAAACATGTTAAGTGAAAATACCAATGAGAGAATATAGCTAGAATCAAGAACTTTTCATTTATCACCACACAATATTTAATAAATACACACACACGTACTACTTCAGCGTTTTTATTTGGGTTTATAATTGAAACCCAAATATTAAATACTTTAAAAATGGAAATGAAAACGGAAATAATTTGTCTTCAGGAAACTTCAGGTCAACAACAGAAAACACTTTTATCTGCAATTTATAAAATGCCTTTACCTTTTTCAAAGCATATTTAATGTACATAATCTTGTTTTATTTCTATAGTTCCCTGGGAGATATGTAAAATGATATTATTAGCTATTTTTGCCCTTCAGGAGAGGGAGCTGTGTGAGAATAGGGAGCAAACTAGTATTTACTGAGCTGCCATTGTTTTACTAGCTATATAGGAGTCTCTTTTAATTTTGAAACTCACCTGTAAGTTAACTATTACTGTTCTCATTCTCAGGCAAGAAATTTAAGGCTCAGAAATCTTAAATGACTTGCCCAATGTCACAGCTAGTAGATATTGCAATCAAACTTTAAAACTCACCTCAGTATGATTCAAAATCTCCTATACCAGGTTGTCTCCATTGAATGTTAAATTACATATCATAAAAAAGGGGTTAAACTAATTTCTGAGTAACTTTACAAGAATTCAGTTTCCTGAATCCTAGCACCATGCAGAGGTAGAGAAAATAAGAATGCAATATAATAAAATGCTTAGGCAAAGATTATATGTCTCAGATTTAAACTACAATAACTGTCAAATAGCTAATAAATTCAGTTCTAATTATGAAAGGTTATGGAGTTTTGAAGGTTTTATATTTGAGTTTTAAAGAATGAATGAGTGAGACTGATCAAAAGTTACAGAAGGATTATTATAACTTTAATTTTATGTGTGTCTAAAGCAGTGTTTCTCAAACTTCGGTGCACATCAGAGTCATCCGGGGAGCTTGTTAAAGATATAGATGCTACAAATCAACTTGTAGGAATTTAGCCTAAGGCAGCATTTCATGAATTGTAATCTGAGTAACTAAAATATGATATGGGAAAAGAGCATTCCGTCAACAAATAAATGTGGGAAATGATGCTATGTATAAATTGGTTTTATATTCTAACACACTTCAAATGTATGCATTCAGAAAGAACTGTGTATAGGACATAGGTCCTAGAGGCAGGCTATCCCAAGGAGGGAGAAACTAGAAGTTTTAGCATCTCTGAGCTTTGGAGAAAAAGAAAAATCAGCAACCAGAAAGCTAAAACAAGATCAGAAGTCGACAGAAATTGATTTTTGTATTAGACTGAAAGGGCTTTGCCAGAGGCAAAAATGAAGGCTGAGTTATGAGATGGAGAGAAGGGAGGAGCAAGGAATAAGGTGGGTGAAGCTGAGTGGCTCAGGCTTTTAATCCAGGAATTGGATTTTCTGTGCTTTAATGTGTGTGATTGCTGCCTATTGGCGAAGGTAATAGGCAGCCAAGGAAGATCACCTGTTTTCTCCTGGTCCAAATACCTTCACGGTCTGCTTCATAGTTCTCTCTCATGGGAAACTTTCCCCGAATATCTTGAACTCCTCAGGGAGTTCAAAGACTCCTGTTTTAAAGCAATCTTTACATTTAACTTTTCAATTTTCCTGTTCTTACTTAATTTCAGATTGTCTGATACTGCTCAATTCCTTCATGTGTTCTGTTCTCATCAATTACACTATAATTCTTTTCTTTCCTTTTGAGGATAGCAAGCATATCTTAGACTTCTAAGTGATCCCATAATGCCTGGAACAATAACAGAAAAGCATTTTGGTTCTAAGCACTATGTAATGAACTTCTCCAACACTTACTGGCTGACCACACTAACTGTGTTTTATTTCCCATCATTCTATGGGTTGACAGGATTGTTTTTCTTCCAGGGCTCTGGGATGGTCACAGAATCAAAATAACCTCACTCACACAGTTAGCAGTTGGTACTGACAGGTTTTGTGCACATACTTGTGGTCTGTGTAGTCACATATTGCCTCACGTGGTGCTCAGAAGGGTCCCACACTTGTAATTTAATACCCTGTGGCTTCCATCCCAAAATCTGTCACAATTTCATCTTTGAATTTGTATTTATTAAGTGAAGAATGAAATGACAATGAAGCATACACCGGTGACTCAAATTCTCATCCCATACTCAGTCCAACCTCTCCCCACCTCCCACTGTCCCAGACAGTATTATGGCTACCTGATTCTGCTCCCTGATGCCTTAGGCCCACCCTGTCTCTCCTTCCCACATCTGTCCGATAGTCTCTGCTGCACTCTGCCCTTAACTGGACTAGTGATCAGATGAGGGAAGATCACAGTCAGGGGTCATGGCACCTTAGGGCATTCAGCATCTGAGAGCAGGACAAGGGACCCTTGGTCCCACATGGGCTGACAGCATCATGGCAAATTTAACAGACAACTCGTAACCATTGCCAGACCAGGTTTTGGGCATGTCAGGCACAGCAACTGAAATCCCACGGGAGTCACCTGTTTACCAGCATTGGGGTGTTGGTCTCAAAGCAGACTGACTTCCCCTGATCCTGTCCGCATTTTTATTTTGCATAGGGTTTTACAAATTAAGTGGTTGGTCCTGGGGACTGGCCTCCTTCTGGGAGTTTAGCTGAAGCAGCTGGCTGGGGTAGGGGTAGGGGGTGTTTGTAATTCTCCATGTAGGACTTCTCACATCATAACTGCAGGGTTCCAGGAGTGTATCAAGAAGCCAACGGAGAAGCTGGAATTTCTTTGGGATCATTATTAGAGATCACACCATGTGACTTTTGCCACACATTATTCATCAAAACAGTCATAGGGACTGCCCAGAAAGAAGGGGAGAGGAAACAGTCAATCTCTCAAGTGGCAAAGTCACAGGCAGAAGAGTGTGTAAGATGGAAGCAATTGCCAGATACCCAGGTTGCACACTGGGAGAGGGCATTTTATTAAAGCATTATTTGCCTTATTTTATTTATTATTATTATTATTTAAGTTGCTATAGGGCATGTGCAATCACCAGAAAGAGAGACAGGGGTTGTAGGGGAGAGGGTATTTTTTTAAATTTATTCATTTATTTCTTCAGAGAGAGACACTCTCAGTGGATCTTCACACCATAGTCCGCCTCCATTCTCGCTAGTCTAGATCATGAGCATGTGTACATTCTTGGCACACACAAGGAAACCTTGGGGCACAAACCTGGAACCATGCCACGTGGCCTCAGCACTGTGGAGCACTGCATCACTCTTGCCCCTTTGTGGCTGGCCCCTGGAAAATGTAAATGTTTAAGTACAGGCCTTTGGAGTCTGTCAGACAATGGTTTAAATCTCTGCTCCAATACTACCTGATAACTAAAGTTATTTATTGGGTTGTCAGAAAAGTCATGATGTATTTTTCTATGTTTATCCATGCAAAAATTGCATCCTGACTTGTCTGACAACCCAATGGTTTGAGTTCTCTTGGCTTTAGTTGCCCCATTTGTAAAATAAAAATCGTTGTGAGGATTGAAATTAATACATATAGTGTTTGGCACTTACTTGGCATTATATGATAGCTATGTCTACAAGTGGAGTCATGTACTACTTCAAAGGAGTAGAAATGCTCCTTATAGTAGGAATAGAAACTTCTTCTGTGAATAACTTTAACAATTATGAATCCATTATTCATATGTTTGCTAATATGTTTGATAGCACTTAGAAGTCAAGTCGTCTATAGGTAAATATTTACTGAAGGATGTGTTGACTCTTAGATACCTGAGAAGTGTTCATAGTATTTGGAAACACAAATAACCACAGTGGAAACATTTTAATATGAAGCAGTTTTTCAGAACTTGACCAGTAGAGGAAAAACATAATGCTGAGTACCCCTCTTGGAAGTTGGGGTCTCACTGAGGAGTAAAAGAGAAAACCCAACACTAAGAACACCTTTCTCTCTTCCTGAATATATGCAGTGATGAAGAAATGAGCAATGGGTGACCTGTCTTTAGTCTAACTTAAAATAGTGCAGCGGAAAATTCCTCAGCAAATGTTAAAAGAAATTTGATGTTTTAATACCTGTTATTTATTCTCTAATATGATGTGGAATGCAAACAATTGTTGCTAAATAGGAGAATCTCTGACCTTTAGCCTTTTCCCAACCATGGCTTGCTTAGAGTGGTAAAATGAAGGCATATTTCCTCGGTGAACAGCAGAAACTCTTTCTCCTTTATGTATAAAACCTCATTCTTACTCTTACTTTCATTCTGAGTGAAGTAATCATTGTGATGATAATAAAATTAATATAACATCTTGGGAAATCTGTCATTGTTATAACTGGAAATGAACCAATGAAGAAAGGTGAAGAGAGACCCTTATGATTAAATTGAGTGAAACATTTTGCAACAATGGAGAATAATAAAATACAATTAAGACTGAAAGTGACCTGAGGCTTTAAATATCAGAGTATTTAATGGGACATGAAGACCACATAAAGGTCAGCAACTCAGAAGTGACCTCCTGATTTCAGTGTATAGGAAAAAAGGTACCAAATCTCTTTAAATGTGTGTAACTTATCACTTTTGAAATGTAAATCATTGCTCTGTTTATATTAATATGAAGTCAAATTTTTCATTTATGAAATTGACAACAATTTCTACAAGGTAACTCTCATTACTGGCAAGGGCATAGTAAGAAAGGCAATGCTCCTGGTAGGAGTTCACGTTTCTGAGAAATTACCAGCCCAGCATGTGTCAAAGAGCTCAGGAAAAGCTCATTCCTTTATACCAGTGATCATCTTTCTGAAAAAATATTTCTAAAAATTTGAAATCTTTGAGTGAAAAGATAAGTACAAAAATGTAAATGACAGCATGCTATACAGAGCAAGGATTTTATATACAAGAGATGATGCCGCTGGCCCAGCCACAGTGGTGCAGTGTTTTGCTCCACAGTGCTGAAAGCCACATGTGACTACAGGTTCAGATCCCCAGTTCACTTAAACACATGAGTGCATTGGCCAATATCCTGACTAAGTTGCAAGATGAGGGGACAGGAGATCATGGTGTGATGAGACACTGTTGAGATTGCCTGCCTCTTTCCCGTATGCTCACACACATGTGTACCCTCTTTCATGAAAAAATATATAAATAAAAATTTAAAATAAGTAAAAAGATGGGTTCATTAACACAGTAAAAATTTCGGGAAATGCATCTGCACCTACCCCCATGCTCCCACACGCACACACTAAAGATAGCTGCGCTTGTGGGAAGGTTGCTCCGGGCCTCGGTTGACCCACATGTGAGGCATTTCTTCGGAGCATTTCTGCCCCTGCAGCCCTTGAGCCTACTGCTTCTGAAAGAACTTGCTTGATAAACCTTTGTGATCTGGTTCTGGACACGCAAAATTTACCCTTAACACTGGTTCCTCATAGCAGGTTCCTGCTGTCACCCAGCATGAGCTGTATTTTAAGGGTACAGCTGCTGTCAAAGGAGAGTTCAAAGACCTAAGTTTTGATGACTTTAAGGGGAAGTATTTGGTGCTTTTCTTCTATCCTTTGGATTTTACCTTTGTGTGTTCTACAGAAATTATTGCTTTTAGTGACAAAGAGAATGAATTTCATGACATGAACTGGAAAGTTGTTGCCGTTTCAGTGGATGCCCACTTTAGCCATCTTGTCTAGACAAATACACCAAGGAAGAATGGTGGTTTGGGCCACATGAACATTGCACTCTTGTCAGATTTAATTAAACAAATTTCTTGAGACTACGAAGTGCTGTTAGAAGCTCTTGTTCTTCGGCCAAGCTGTCTCTTCATAACTGACCCCAATGGAGTCATCAAGTACCTGAGTGTCAATGATCTTCCAGTGGGCCGAAGTGTGGAAGAGACCCTCCACTTGGTGAAGGCATTCCAGTTCATGGAAGATCATGAATTCTGCCCAAGAAAGTGGACACCAGATTCTCCCACAGTCAAACTAAATCCAACTGCTTCTAAAGAGTACTTTGAGAGAATAAATCAATAAATCATCCCCTGTACGCCTACAGCTCCTCCCACCACGGAGGAACCACAGTTAGTACCTATTTTTAGCATCCCCAAAACAATTATTCATAGAAAGCAAAAAACAAGTTATGCTTGTATTCCTGTTACTCTAAATGCTTTGTTTTTTCGTAACTCTGTCTAAGGCTTTGAAAATGTCAGTTCTGTGATAAGGAGTCCTTTATTGGTAACACCTTGGTGCCTACATAGTTTGTAGTGCCTAATTCACACATATTTTAGATCATCTCTTCAGTGGGTAAAGGAAACTCTTCTTTCTTAGCCTCACTTGAACATTTGTCTTCATCAAAGTAGTACAGCAAGCATCAAAACTTCTGATCAAGGGTCCTGAAATCTTTAATTTCTTTGTATTAAACTGAGTTTTCTTGTAAAATAACAAAGGTGATAGCTTTAAGTTGTTAGCATCAGCAGTCTCTCTCAGTAGATTTACCTGTGATTGAAGCAATGTGAATCATGTTATCAAAAAAAAAAAAAAAAAAAAAAAACAGAGTTGCACATTGACAACTGATTCTGTGTGGTCCCCATCCCTGAGTTTTATAGTTTACATTGTTATTTTACTTATTTGTTAGCTGACTTAGTGTCTACATACATTTCTAGATACTGATTAGGTATAATTATGAAGGTAATTTATTCAATCCAGGGAGTGCATTTTGAAATCATTGGAATTAAGTTTTTTCGTTAAGTTTTCCATGTATAATATATAATAGAAAATAAACCCATTTAAAACTATTTACAATTTTAATACTCTTAAAAAAAAGAATATAAAAACTTTGGGAACAAGCTAAATAGGTAATAACAGGAGAATAGTTTAATTAAGGCGCAACCCAAGAATGAAGTATGCTGTCAATTAAAACTAGGTTTTAGGATTTGCTTAATAGCACCAGAAAAATCTTGAAAAAATTATATATTTTTTTAATAAAAAAAGGACATACAATTACCAAGCATTGCCTTTTTTTCATTAAGTACCTTTGAAATAAAATGAGTGAGGGCCAGCCAGTGATGTGGTGGTTAAGGCAGCTAGATACCATATGGTCAATTGTATGGTTCAAGTCCTGGACCTGGTAGCTTGAAAAAACACGCTGGTGTGTGTGAGTGCATACCCAAAATCCCAAGAGGAGAATGGAGAACAGACTTGGGCATCTCCCCTGGTGGGTGCTTTCTCACTTTCTCTCTATATATATGTATGTCTCTGTCTCTTTATCTCTCTGGTACACACACTTGCTGTATAACAAATTAAAAAAGAAAAGAAATAACACAAGGAAAAGAGATAAAGGCATGTAGCTTAGTTCTTAAAGAGCATATAGGTTCTACCAGAGAAACATTCATTTTAAGAATATCTAGGTAATTTATCTTGGCTCCAAGAGGTGAGTTTTAGATATCTGGGATCAGGGCCCACCTCGGGGACATAACAGGGTGCAGGGGCTTTGTACTTATTGGTTGACTGGGATGAGAGCTAATCCTGGGATGGAGGGCCTCGAATAGCAATCTAGGGAGAAGTCATACTATAAACCATAGGGCTTCTAGCAAGGATTATTTCTAGGTGTATCCACCCCAGGGGACACAATAATGTACCACAGTTTAAAGAAAGTCAATGGTGACTGTTGTAATTAAAAACTATTTTCATCAGGTCTGTTTGGTATGACTCAGTGATTAAGTATTATAAATTGGGCAATCCAGTTTTTATTTTTTATTCATTTAAAATGGCTTAGCAGTATCTGAAGGAAAGTTCAAGAGATCTTATCAGAAGCTTCCAGACTTCCTAATAGTGTAGTCTATTCTCCTAGAACATTAATTCTTCCCTCTTTCTGAATACCAATGAGTGTTGACTATCGATCCTGAGTGGTTAAACATTATTACAATAAGCATGCTAAGTCTGATGTTTTGCAAATGCCTATTAGGAAACCTTGAGTTTGAAATAAAAGGTGCCATCTGCTTTCAACTTCGACATGTACAGTGTAGAAATACATTGAGATGAAAATGCACAAACACAACAATTTTTGCCACAATGACTTCAAAACTCTAATGAACATGTCACCTCTTTTTTATGTTGAAAATATCTGGCCACTGCAACTCAAATAAACATATTTACTTCTGAGGGACATAAGCTGAAAGATTATAACAAAATAACATAAAACATGCATTCTTTGCAAAAATACCTCACAGCCTTTTGTAGTTAAATAGTCATAAAATAATGTCCTCAAATGTTTATCATTATGTATTAGCTTCCATCCTGCAAATAAAGGTTATGAGGGTTGTAATATATTTTAAACTCTAAGAGAGCTCAAATCCTTTGAAGTAAGTGTAGTGTAAATCTTAAACAGTAATACTATAGTTAGATAATGTCATTGTGGTCTCTCATACATCTACAATGATGTCCTTAGTTTTTCTCCAAACCTTCATTCATAATGAGCTATAGATTCATTCAATAGTCAACAACTACATGTTGAGTTTCTGTTTTGTACTAGGCATTGGGAATCTACATTGAGCAGGATGCACATGGTCCCTGGCTTCTGAGTGACTTTCAGGAGAGAAGGAAGGGGTAGGTGAAAGACAGGCAAACAGAAGTTAACAAGTAAACAAACAAACAAAACTTGCCAAAGATTTCAGAAGTATTTTGTTTTTAATATCTTTGCCAATTTCACTCTAAGTATGGAGGACTCTGAGCCCAAAGGCTGTAGTCTCACTCGAAACTGAAATTTTCATGTAATGGTTAGATTCATTCAACAACTTAGTGGTCTAGTCTGAGACACATTAGGTATCTGGCAGCTGACCTGCTGTGCAAGTTGTGGTATATTAGAAATGACCTAGGTTCTGCTGATGCCCTACAGGGGATCTGAGATTTAAAACAGAACAAGCACTGGATCCCACCCTTGCAAAGCAGACTGGCTTTCTCTTTCAGCACTTCCTATTGAGTCTGACTGCTTTGTTTGTGCCACACACTATAAGATGGGTCTAACTTCATTTTTAAAGCTCTGTCTTCTCTGTCCTATGAGACCAGACCATGTCTAGCTGTATCTAGCAGATATGCAACATGGCAAAATTCACCTCCATATATCTTTTCCCCATGTTATTCATGTACCCCTTGCCCTTTTCTTTCCTTTCTCCCGTGACCTTATAAAAATAACATAAATTGACCATCTGCTATGGTCTCTGAGAAAGAGATTCCTCGGACCTGATGGTGGTACAACAGTAACATAACTGGGCCCATATGGGAAGGTCTCCAGATCATGTTCCAGATCCTCCTTGCACAGGCTGTGCCCAGGAGGGCTGAGAGGTAGAACACTGTTGGTGATCTCTGTTTCTCTATTTTTTGTATATTTTTTTCTCTATCTCCCTCTGTATCTCTATCTCATGGAAGAAATAAATTAATAAACTTTAAAGAGAGAGAGAGAGAGCTTCCTAGCCCGAAACCCTGGAACAGTGACTAAAGAGAAGGAAGGAGAGAAGATACAATGGAGAGTGGAACAAAAGATTATTAGAACCCCCTCAGGTGGGTAGAGTATCAAATCTCAATTACATAGATCATATATATTCATTTGTTTCTCCCTTTATTTAACATATTATGGTCAATGAAAACAGAATATCTACTATACACTAGTTAATTATGAAATGTGTGTCTCTGTCTCTTTACCTCCTTGTAGAGGAAAACTAGAGCCCTGGTTTAAAGAAAAAGTCCAAATATCACAGCTGCTCTCAACTCCTTGATGATCCAAACTTACAGCAGCCTGCGAGATGTTTACAAATAGAATGGCATCAGAAACAATCTAGATATTTCCTGTCTTGAGACCACTTTCCTAATGAATGCAACAAACATAAACAATGTTCATACTGTGACACAGAAATTCCCCTTCTCAGTAAATGGTAACTCTCAAAATTCTGGTATCATCCTCGACTTTGTCCCTCAACTTGTTTTCACTTGATCTGCCAATCCTAAGGCTCCCCATGTGCAGTAATTCAACCATCTTTCATCACCCTCTTCACTCAAAGGCCACCATGTTTTATGACTGAGTACAACTGCAGGTCTTCTAACAGGTCTTTCTGCATCCAGCTTAGTCTCTGTTTCTCTTCGGCCACACAGCAGTTACGTGGTTCTTTTATCTAAATCTTCTTTGCTCACACCCCTGATGATTTCCCATCTCACCTATTCTCAATCTAGCCCATAATAGCTCTGTGATCTTGTCTTTGGTTCATCTCTGGATGCTCTAGACTCAGCTTCTCACACTCTCTTGTCTCACTCTTGCTGTGCCAGTCACAATGTCTTCCTTACTGTTTATCAGATGCGCCAACCATGGTGCTATCTCAGGATCTTTGCAAGTTTCATTCCCTCAATGTGGAATGCTTTTCCCTCAGGCATCTATAGGACTAACTCATCTCTTAAATCAGGCAGTCTTTCGAACTTATCAAATGTTAACTTGTCAGAAAATCTTTTTGTGACCACTTCTATTGCTGTCTTCCCTTTCACTCTACTGCTTTATTTTTCTTCATAGCCATTGCACCACGTAGCTTATACATGTGTTCACTTTCTGTATCTTCCAACTAGAAGTATATGAGGGCAGGGACTTTGCTGTGTGCACAGGATTAAGAGTGCTTGGCACATAGTTTGATATCATTAAATATTTATTAAATCAATGAGTCAAGTTTGTGATTTTCCTTTGATTCCCATCACTGTCTTTTTGGGTGTTTCTATAATCCACTTAATCAGATTGTAAATTGAAGGGCATGTTAATGTGTAGAGCTCTTATCTGAGTTTTTGGTCTAATGGCAATTTTGCAAGTATGACTTCATGATCTTTGGATAATATAGATTTTAAATAGGTCTCTGGAATTCATAAAAATCACATCAATCAGCTTTAAGATTTATCTCTCTCTTTTTAACATTTTGCCATAAGACGTGTGCTAGCTGGAGAGAGACGGATAGATAGAGGAAAAGAGGGAAATCACCTCTCCCAGAGGGGATGGCCATGCTGCAATCCCTCCTCCCCTATCCTACTTCTGGGATTTGGGGCATGCAAGCACACATGACTGATGTGATTTTCAAGCTGCCAGGTCCAGGACTTGAACGAAGTTGACCATATGTGAATCCAGTGCTTTAACTACCATGCCATCTACTGGCCAACTAATATATTTTTAAAAAACTATCTTCAGGAACAATATGTAAGTCATGTTTCGAAATTTCCTTGACCCCTACTTCATAATTCCAAGTCCTCAAATTAATTATTTTCCTGCTATATGTTCCATAATACCCTGATTTTTTTCCTATCAAAGCACCTACAACAGTTATTTTTACTCATGTTTAACTGTGATTCTTTCTCTTCTTTGGACTGTCCTAAGACAGAGACAAAAATATCCTGCACATCAATATGTCTCTTAAAATAAATGGTTTGAGTGGAATTTAAATTGTCTTTGTCAAGCGGATTAAAAATTGAATGAATAAACAATTGAATGAATAGACAGTTGCTTTCTACCTCTAGGGACCAGCATACATACTGTTGTATGTAGTTGTGCATGCAAACACAACTTCCCAGTACCCTTGCATGCTGAGCCATGCTTTGTTACTGATTAATACAGCCTCCTTTGGAAGGTAGAAATAGATACACAAGTCCCAAAACTCTGTTACAAAGCATAGAGTAGAAGGGAGCAGAAGCCAGTTCTTACCCACATCCTTATTGCATGCAGTTCCCTGTTGCAGAAAATACCCAGCATGAACCACTCACAAGTCATTCTTGATCTACTCCAAATACACTTATCTCAGAGTTGTTTCTCCTAAGTATTTTCAAGACACCAGATCAATTTTCTTAGTGATGAATACATTGTATCTTCAGGTCTTTTTCTGTTTTCAGGAATATTTCAAAGGAAAATTAAAGACAGGACAGAAAATAAGGTGCAGAATAAACAACCCCTAAGTGCATTATTTTAAGTCAAAATTTGATAATGATCAAAAGAGGATTCGGTGAGAATTTGCTGAATTTATGTTATATATAATGAATAAACCAGACAAAGGCTCAGAAACAGAAGCAAATGTTTGCAAGTGTTTGTGCATATTCTCATATATTATTCTCATATATTGTGCATATTCTCATATATTGCGCATATTCTCATTCATTAACTCTAATCCTCCTTCCTAGGAAATTGGCAAAATACGTGGTCAAACATAGCTAATAATTACAAGTTGGTTCTTTGGGGGTTTCTGAGGTTCTTCTCTTTGGCTTTTGCTGGTCTGCTTTAACTCTTGCTGACAGCACGACTAATATGCAATTTCAGAAATTCTCCATCTCCCTCCTATGAATGCAGCATCTTCATCAGTTTTTTTTTTTCTATGTTGCTAGCTTGTACTTTCTCTTGTTTCTAATTGACTACTGAATAGATTCATTTAATGCTAAAACATTCAATGTATTTGTTGCCCTTTACAGGAAGAAGTCTTTCTGTTTATCTGTATCTCTACTTGCCTTATTCTGTGTGTTCTGTCTTTGTATCAAAGTAATGGTGAGAATTATATGGGTCTCCCTGGCTTTTTGCCTAGAAGAGAACAATTTACAGATTGAATTTACTTGAAAAATATCTTATCTGCACAGAAGTTATTTACTGTGCCACTCCACTTCCTATGATGCCCGATCAAACAGTTCCAGAGGCTGTAGTGGCCTTGGGCTTCACTGTTTAACCATTTCATGACCAGCACATGTGGATTATGTTTTCAATGATGCTGAGTGGTCCTAAGCTTCATTCTCAGTAGTATTAAGGAAGAGTTTAAAGTTTTTGCTAAATGCATCTCTAGGTCTGTGCTTACTTGAAACCCTTAATTCACACAAATTATATTGAGCTTGCATACTATGTGCCAGACACAAAGTCCTAGAGATATAAACACCAATAAGAAGGAAATGATAGGTTAATGCAAAAGATGGAAAAGAAATGACTAATTAAAATGTAGGGTTGTAAGTGTTGTAACTGAGATAATAACAGTGTTTAGGACTCTTAATCTAGACTGGAGAGTTCCCCAAATATTGGTGGGGAATTTTCATTCGTTCTGCTTTCTAATCATCTTAAGCATTTTTAGCTTTTTACAAAAGAGTTTTATGTATTTAGTCCATTAGAGTGAGAGACTAGAGAGAGAAAGACAGACAAGTACCCCCTACAGGATCTCACACTGCAACCCTTCCACCTACCGCTAGCCGTCCAAGTCAATCAGAGTAATGGGCACATGTGCCTGATGTGTATGCAGGCTGACCTGAGAACGGAACCAGAGATTGTCCATTTTAATCCAGCTTCACCAGAGGAAGATATAACCACTGCATCACCAAGGCAGCCACTGATTTTTTTTTTTTTTTTTGAGAGAGATTTTTGCTATAGGGCACGTGCGCTTACCAGACAGACAGAGAGAGACAGAGAGACAGAAAGCGAGAAATCACCCCCCCAGGGGGGATGGCCACGCTGCAATCCCTTCTCCATTCTCTTCTCAGTATCTTGGGCACGCATGTACATGCGCCCGGCATGAGTTTAAGCCACCGGGTCCAGGTCGCGAACCACAGTTGAGTACGTGGGAGTCCAGCGTCATAGCCATTATGCTAACTGCTTGTCCCAAGGCAGCCACATTTTAAACATTTTTTTAAGAAAGATTTTTGCTATTGGGCGTGTGCACTCACCACAAAGACAGAGAGTCACAGAGAGACAAAAAGTGAGAAATCACTCCCCAGAGGGGATAGCCATGCCAGAATCCCTTCTCCTCCATTCTCCTCTTGGGATTTTGGGCATGTATCCACATGTGCACGGAGTGAGCTTTAAGCCACCAGGTCCAGGACTCAAACCGTGGTCAACTATGTGGGAGTCCAGCAATGTAACCATTCTGCCATCTGCTGGTCCCCTGCATTTGAACTATTTTAAAATATACAGTTCAGCTGTCTTAAGTATATTCAAATTAAGGAGGATTGTTGTGAGAAAAAGAATAAGAGATTTTTTTTTTTATTAAGACATTTTGTCATAGGGTGTGTGTACTCACCAGAGAGAAACAGAGAGAGAGAGAAAGTGAGAAATCACCCCCCTCCCAGAGGAAATGGCCATGCCACAATCCCTTCTCCTTCATTCTCCTCTCAGGATTTTGGTCTTGCATGATCATGCACCAAACATGAGGGTTTTTTGTTGTTTTTGTTTTTGTTTTTTGGGGGGGAGGTTTACGCTATAGGGAGCATGCACTTGCCAGAAAGACAGAGAGAGACAGAGAGATAGAAAGCAAGAAATCAGGGAACTGGCAGTTAGTGTAATGGCTATATCACTGGACTCCCACGTAGTCGACCGCGGTTCGCATCCCGGACCCGGTGGTTTAAAACTCACGCAGAGCGCATGTGCATGCGTGCCCAAGATCCCAAGAGGAGAATGGAGGAGAAGGGATTGCGGCGTGACCATCCCCCTGAGGAGTGATTTCTCGCTTTCTGTCTCTGTCTCTCTGTCTGGCGAGCGCATGTGCCCTCTAGCAAAAACCTCTCCAAAATAAAAAATAGA
>NW_006160114.1:5849306-5861917 GCF_000334495.1 Tupaia belangeri chinensis | reverse complement strand
TTTGAGAGAGATTTTTGCTATAGGGCACGTGCGCTTACCAGACAGACAGAGAGAGACAGAGAGACAGAAAGCGAGAAATCACCCCCCCAGGGGGGATGGCCACGCTGCAATCCCTTCTCCATTCTCTTCTCAGTATCTTGGGCACGCATGTACATGCGCCCGGCATGAGTTTAAGCCACTGGGTCCAGGTCGCGAACCACAGTTGAGTACGTGGGAGTCCAGCGTCATAGCCATTATGCTAACTGCTTGTCCCAAGGCAGCCACATTTTAAACATTTTTTTAAGAAAGATTTTTGCTATTGGGCGTGTGCACTCACCACAAAGACAGAGAGTCACAGAGAGACAAAAAGTGAGAAATCACTCCCCAGAGGGGATAGCCATGCCAGAATCCCTTCTCCTCCATTCTCCTCTTGGGATTTTGGGCATGTATCCACATGTGCACGGAGTGAGCTTTAAGCCACCAGGTCCAGGACTCAAACCGTGGTCAACTATGTGGGAGTCCAGCAATGTAACCATTCTGCCATCTGCTGGTCCCCTGCATTTGAACTATTTTAAAATATACAGTTCAGCTGTCTTAAGTATATTCAAATTAAGGAGGATTGTTGTGAGAAAAAGAATAAGAGATTTTTTTTTTTATTAAGACATTTTGTCATAGGGTGTGTGTACTCACCAGAGAGAAACAGAGAGAGAGAGAAAGTGAGAAATCACCCCCCTCCCAGAGGAAATGGCCATGCCACAATCCCTTCTCCTTCATTCTCCTCTCAGGATTTTGGTCTTGCATGATCATGCACCAAACATGAGGGTTTTTTGTTGTTTTTGTTTTTGTTTTTTGGGGGGGAGGTTTACGCTATAGGGAGCATGCACTTGCCAGAAAGACAGAGAGAGACAGAGAGATAGAAAGCAAGAAATCAGGGAACTGGCAGTTAGTGTAATGGCTATATCACTGGACTCCCACGTAGCCGACCGCGGTTCGCATCCCGGACCCGGTGGTTTAAAACTCACGCAGAGCGCATGTGCATGCGTGCCCAAGATCCTAAGAGGAGAATGGAGGAGAAGGGATTGCGGCGTGACCATCACCCTGAGGAGTGATTTCTCGCTTCCTGTCTCTGTCTCTCTGTCTGGCGAGCGCATGTGCCCTCTAGCAAAAACCTCTCCAAAATAAAAAATAGAAAAAAAAAAAAAAAGAAAGCAAGCAAGAAATCACCCTCCAGGGGGGATGGCCATGCCACAATCCCTTCTCCTCCATTCTCCTCTTAGGATCTTGGGCACGCACGCACATGTGCCCAGCATGAGTTTAAGCCACCAGGTCCGGGACTTGAACCCCAGTCGACTACATGGGAGTCCAGCGACATAGCCATTATGCTAACTGCTGGTCTCCCAATATGAGTTTTAAGCTGCCAGGTCCAAGACTTGAACTAGGGTTGACTATGTGGCAGTCCAGCAATGTAACCATTACACCAACTGCTGGTCCCTCAAATTTTAACCATTTTTAAATATACAGTTCAACTGTTTTAAATATAGTCACATGAAGGATGGTTGTTCTGAGAAAAGAATAAGAGATATTGTTTGGTATCCTATTTTTTTAAAAGACTTTTTTGCCATAGGGTGTGCACACTCACCAGAGAGAAATGTGGGGGGGGGATGGTGAGTGAGAAATCACTCCCCAGGGGGGATAGCCATGCTGCAATCCTTTCTTCTCCATTTTCCTCCTGGAATTTTGGGCACACATGCACACGCATCTGGTGTGTTTTCAGGCCACTGAGTCCAGGACTAGAACCGTGAAGTCAGCCAAATGGGATCCAGTGCCTTAACCATCCTACAACCTGCTTACCTCTTGATAAATTCTTTTTTTCATATTTTTAGAGGCACCTAGGTAAGTGGACTGTCTCCCTGACTCTTTGGTGTTTATCTCTCTTGCCATTTTGTCCTATGAAGCACAATTGTTCTAATCTACTCAGATAAATTTACTGACCTCTGAGCTGATTTCACACTCACACATCCATGTCTTTGGTCATACATTTCCCCTTTTCTGAAATACCCTCCCTTCTTTGCCACATATCCACAGCTTTGGCCTACTTGTCCCTCCACCTGAAATCTGCTCTCTTAGATATTCAGACCACAAGGAAGTTCTCTCATACTTAGTGACTGTACCACTCGTTTGACACTTAGCATATGCTACTTTGGAATGTTATACTGCCTTTAATGTATAAAGTTTATCTAACCAACAAAGTTACAAATCCCTCAAGAGAAGAAACCATGCTTTACTAATAAATTTACTAAGGTGCTGAGAACCTTAAGTATGCATTTAAGATTTACTGAATAGTTAAGTATGTGCAGAGAATTTTATTTGACACAAAGGCATGCCCACAGAGCTCCTGTCCTAGAGAAGCTTACTATGTAATGCTATCATGTACATAATCTCAGTTCCTCTTTCAGAAAAAATCTGTGCAGTATTTAGACAACACGTTATTTTCCTCATTTTACATTAAGGACATTGTGGCCGAAGAGACCAAATTGTCTGCTAATAGTGGAATAAAACTAATGTAATTTCTCCAGGGGGATGTAACATGGCATGGATGTAACATGGATGACATGTAATGTGGATGTAACATGGCACTCTCTCCTAGAGAGAGTACTTGGATCCCAACTTTGGTAATTGCCATCTAAATAGCTTGGACAAGTTATTTCCTATCTCATAACTTGAGCTACCTCATGTAATCTGATGGTAATGCCTACTTCATAGTAATTGGGAAGATTCAATTAAATACATGAATAGTGTCCAGTGCCTAGTAAAGGACTTAATAAGTAATAGCTATTACTACTGCTATTCCTCCTATTCTCACTCCTACTATACTACTATTTTGCTATTACAGGCATCTAGGTCTGTGTTTTTATTTCTTTCTTCCATGAGATAAAGATGAGAGACAGAGAAAGACAAACATCCTCTACAGGGTCTCATGCAATGATCCTCCCTCCAGCCTTTCCACTCCACCAGGATTACAGATATATGAAACTAATATAAATGGGTCAACCAGGAACCAACTCTCTGCCATATGGCTTCCATCATTGCAGAGTGGCACAATACCACTGAGGTGCCATGGCTGGGCCTAGGTGTCTATGTCAATTATGCATTCCCAGAGCCTAGTTAAGTAGCTACTCATTCATGAATGTTTTAGCATCTGCACCCTCATCTACAAGCAAGGCTAATATTCAGGCAGTGTTTGTCACCATAAATATCAATTATTTTTATTTTTTAGGCTTTTGCTATAGGATGTGTGCACTCACTGGAGAGCTGGGGAGAAACAGAGAAGGACAGAGAGGAATGATGAAAAGTCACCCTCCTGGGGAGATGGCCATGCTGCAATTCCTTCTCCTCCAGTCTCCTCTAGGGCATGCACAAACATGAATCCAGCATGGTTTTCAATCTGCTGGGTCCAGGACCCTAACAGCATAGCCAGCTATGTGGGAATCCAATACCTTAACCACCATATTACCTGCTGGCTCCCCAAATATAAATTCTTTACAGTTGGTGTCTATTCTGAGGGGGTCATTGTTTTTGCTTATTTATTTATTTGTATATTTATTTACTTTTACTTTTTGCTATAGAGTGTATAGGCTTGCCAGAAACAGAGAGCGAGAGAAAGAGAGAAGTAAACTGAGATATCACTCCCTAAAGAGGATGGCTGTGATGCAATCCTTTCTCCTCAGTCTCCTCTTAGGATTTTAGGCATGCTTGCACATGTGCCTAGCATGATTTCCAAGCCACCAGATCTGGGACTCAAACAGCACAATCAGCCATGTTGGGTCTAGTACTTAACCTCCACGCCACCTGCTGCCCCCTCTCCCCTCATTTACTTTGATTAGTTGATATCTGTTGTATTGGCTGTGAAATATTTTGCATTACATCTCTGCCCACAAGCATTGTGAGATCATTGTTTTGTACATTTTAGCCACTGTGTGTAACTACCTATAACTACTGACTCTACTATTTTCTACAAGCCAACAGCTGCAACAGAAAAGCTTCCCACGCGAAGAATTTTTTTTTTAGGCTTTTTTTTTTTTTGGAGAGTTTTTTGCCATAGGGCGCATGCGCTTGCCAGAAAGACAGAGAGAGACAGAGACAGAAAGGGAGAAATCATCCCCCAGGGGAGATGGCCACACCGCAATCCCTTCTCCTCCATTCTCCTCTTGGGATCTTGGGCATGCACACACATGTGCTCGGCATGAGTTTAAGCTACCGGGTCCGGGACTCAAACCATGGTTGGCTACATGGGAGTTCAGTGACATAGCCATTATGCTAACTGCCGGTCCCCCCACTCAAAGAATTATTAAGCTAACGTGATTTCAAAGGATGTGCTCAATATTTGGAAATTACCCATTTAGAGCCAACCTTGGGTGAGGAGTTTCTGTAAATATTATACCAGGTATCAGGATAGCAGAGAAATATCTTGAAGTTGAGTTTAGTCAAAGAATTGATTTCCTTATCCCTCTAGTTCAGGCATTTTTATTTGGCCATATTTTTGACGGGTCAGACATTTTGTACATGTCATTTAATTTAATTTATGATCCTTGCTCAATAATTGTGACTCAAGGCTAATTGATGCTTTAAGGAGAAGCACAGTGTAACAAGTGAGCCTTTTGGATGTCTCAGATAGAGGACCTCTACTAGTCTCAGGGAATTTCACACTGTAGCCTTGGCCTTAACATAATCAGGGATTTTTCTGACGAGGTGGGCAGGAGAGGAACCTCGTTAAACATCTGGAGGCTATAAAAACATTAAACCACTGAGCCAAGCAAGACTGTGACCTACATTAACATTGCTTATTTAAGTAAGTGTACCATGTGTACCAATGGCACAAGTGTAAATGCACACAGAAGCTTTTTAAACTGCCTCTGCCACAGGTGCCAGGCAACTGTTCGGCAATAGTAGCCCCTCTGGCCTTCATTGCAACATTCCTCTGACAAAGAAGGTATTGTCAAAATCCAGGCTGAGAGGATGTGCTGCTTGGAGGAGTGGTAACAGTGATTAAGGGGCATAAAATACAAGTGTGCACTTGTAATGAAATTGCCCTTACTTACTGCCAGGTTAGTGTCTTGTGATTGCCACGGTATGCCTCCGTGATCAGTCACAGCGTAATGAAAAATAGCAGCAAACCTTAGCTTTTCAGATGGCTTTTATTAGGAGTAGATAGAAGTGTTTTCAAGGCTGCAGTGGTAATGGAGAGGAATCCATGATGCAGAGAATAGCAATTGATGCTTATTCATGGATAAAGGAGGGGTTCTCTGGGTGAAAGATACATCATCTAGAGGACTCCCAATACACAGGTCTTCGTGATTTAATGTCTCTGCCCAAATGTAAAGGTTGTACTGTGTTTCTGACTACCCCATCTTCCTGAGGGATTATATCATTTTCTTTGAGAAGTAATATAGCTTTACTGCCACTGGTGGGAGTCAAGAAAAGTCAAACTTTTCTGGAATAGAATTAGACCAACCAACCATACACACACACACACACACACACACACACACACACACACGCACACTGTGAAATAGAAATTCCATGTCTATGCATATGTGTGGGTATCTGCAGAGGTTTAATTGGAAAGTTGCTTATTGCAGTGGTTTTTTTAAAGAGCAAAACCATAGACCACCCAGATGTCTAAAAATAGGAAATTGGTTAGATAAATCATGACACTTTCACATAATGGAATATCATGTAGTAAAATAAATACTTGTACAGAATATTTCATGAGAACAAAAAATGTTTCTAATATATTACAACACATATCTATAAATATAAGACAATAAAATTAGGAAAATAGGCATAAAATTTGAACAGTATTTATTTTGGGTGGTAGATTTTGGGTTGTTTTGTTTTGTTTTTTTTTGTTTTTTCCTTTTGCTTAATGATATAATAGATTACTTCTCAGGACCAGCAGTTAGTGTAATGGCTATGTCGCTGAACTCCCATGTAGTCAACTGCGGTTTGAGTCCCAGACCTGGTAGCTTAAACTCATGCTGGGCACATGTACGTGCGTGCCCAAGATCCCGAGAGGATAATGGAGGAGAAGGGGTTGTGGCGTGGCCACCCACCCTGGGGGGTGATTTCTCGCTTTCTGTTTCTCTGTCTCTCTCTGTCTTTCTGGCGAGCACATGCGCTCTATAGCAAAAACCTCTAAAAAAAATGTATGTGAATCTGTTGTGAGCCTATGTAATTATAGACTATTAGATCTAAATACTTATCTATGTATTTGACTATGCTTTTTTGTTCATATGTAGCACAGGTTTAAATTTCTATTTTTTTCTGAGGTTATTTTTTTCTTTTAGACCATGCACCAAAATAAAATAGAGCCACACAAGAATGCTGTTCATTTAGGAGGTTCTTCGTCATCCTTTGTGCTCCCACCATAATGGATGACATACCCGTTCCCAAGCTCACTTCGTACTGGATTTCCATCCCGTATGCTACAATAGTTCTCCCTTATCCACAGGAGATACATTCCAAGATCCCAGTGGATGGCTGAAACCACAGAAAATACCAAACACTACACATATTATGGTTTTTTAAATTTATTGTATTACTGAAATGACTACTAAATGAGTAGGTAATAAATATAGCATGGACTTACTAACCAAATGATGATTCATGTATTGGGCAAGATGGAGCTGGGCGATGGGAGATACCATCATATTATGTTGAATGGTGTTTAACTTAAAAGTTATGAATTGTGGGGCCAGCAGATGGTATAGTGGTTACTTTGGACTCTCACATGGCTGACGTTGGTTTGAGTCCTGGACTCTGTGGCTTGAAACTCATGCTGGGCGTGTGTGTGTGTGCGTGCCCAAGTTCCTGAGAGGAGAATGGAGAAGGGTTTGGGGCATGGCCATCCCCCATCCCAGGGGATGATTTCTCACTTTCCCTCTCATTGTCTCTGTCTCTCTCCTTCTGGCAAGCATGCATACCCTAAGGCAAAATCCTCTCTTAAAAAAAGCTATGAATTGCTTATTTCTGGAATTTTCTATTTAATATTTGCAGACTGTGGTTAACCTAAGGTAATCAAAACTGTGGAAAGCAAAACAGTAGTGGTGGTAGTGGTGGTGGGAGTACTGTATCTTCTTTTTGAAATCTTTTCTCAACTATCCTTACAAAGCCTACCCATTCATCATAGTACAGTTCAAATCATTCTTTGTGAAGGTTACTCTAATTATGCTTATTTGGAAATAATTCCAATTCTTTATTTTTCTAGACTTTTGACATTTGACCTTATAAGAGTTATGTGTATTTCTTTTCTTCTGTCATAAGATATAAGCTTAGGGAGAGCAGATACTTTATTCATCTTTGTATACAAAGGTGTGTTATTGACAGAATAGATAGTTAAATACTCACTAATGATACAAATGATTTTATCTTCTTTCAAAATATATAGATAGGCTTATGTCTGATTGTTTGCTTGAAAATTTGACCAATCTTTGCACTGATCTGAATGTAAAACCAGAACAAAATGTAGACTCCTAGCTATTTTGTGATTGATAAAAATATTTTCAAATCTAATTTGCACTCATTTTTTGAAACTGGTCCTAATGTAATACATAATTCGTGAGTGTTTATGTAAAGCAGTCACTGCAAGGGAGACAATCTGGACCACAGATAGATAGAGAAAGAGAGAGAGGAAGTCTCACCAGAGAGATGAAGAGAGAGAGAGGAAAAGTGAGAAAGCAAGTAGTGCAGGACTTGAACTGGGGTCAGCCACATGAGAGTCCACTACCTTAACCACCATGCTACCTGCTGACCCATCATCTCTACAGCAAAGGACCAAATAGTGGTAACTGAAAATAGCAGTCTTCAGGCACTTGCTACTCACCCATCTCCTCCTACTTTACAAGTTCCATGCTGAGAGTTTCTAAAAGGACATCTTGGGTTGGAATTACTTTCAAATTATAAATGGGAAGGCAAATTTTAGTTATCATTATTACTATTCAGAGGATACTTCTTCAAACCGCTCATGCAATGACCCTTCCAATTTAAGAAGGTGAGTTTTGTACACCTGAGTCAGTGCTGCACTAGTTTTCTTTTTTTGTATTCAGGAATGTACTTCAGGGATCTGCCCTCTGTGGCAAATGACTTATTTTGTAAATGTCAGTAATTCAAAAATATTTCTAAGGGAGACTCTCACCACATACAAATCAGAGTCTCAGCCAGAATGCTTGGATACTAAAAGCCAACATTCAAGCGACTCTGCTCTAAACTTACATTTCAAAGAGTACTTCCAAATTATGATCCCACACCTTTCACAAAGTCCCCATTTGCTCATCAGAATAAAGGAGGATTCTGATTAGATCTACTTTTTAGTAGCTATGTTTGCATTTATTCATACCATGATTCAAAGAACAGTTTTTTTAAAAAAAAACATATATGTATAAAATTTACATTTAATCTGTAAACATCTTTATAGTGTACAACATGATTTTCTCAGCATGAATACAATGTGTATCAGTCAAGACAAAGGCATTACCATATACATTATCATCAGTAAATAACTTTTCATTTTTGTGTCAGTTAAGCATATGCTTTGTTTTTTCTCTATTCCTCTCCCTGCCTCTATTTCCTATCCCCTATTAACAGTTCCTTAATATCTCTAGTATCTACAGTTGCCCTTCCTGCTATTATACCTTCCAATCTTTCAGTTTCCACTATAGAGCAAAGACACTTAGTATATATTGAGTGGGGACATACAAAGTCTATCTTTCATCGTCTGACTTGCTTCACTTAGCATTAAGTCTTCCATAGTTGTCCACTTTGTATCAAATGTCAGGGTCTCATTGTTTTTATGGCTGAGTAGTATTCCATAAAGTACATATGCTACATGTTTTTTAATCTACTCAACTGTTTTGGACATTTCATGTGTTAGCAATTGTTAAATAATTCTGTAGTAACTATAGATGTGTAAATGTTTTTCAGACTAAGGGTTTCTTACACGTTGGGTAAACACTTAACAGTGGAATTACTGGGTCATACACTAGTTCTATTTGTGGGTTTCCGAGGAAACTTCATATTGTTCTCCACAGTGGTTGTACTAATTTGCATTTCCACCAACAGTGTAGGAGAAGTCCTTTTTCAGGACAGCCCCACCAACGATTATCATTCTTTATTTTTTAAACTTTAGCCATTCTGACGGGTTAAGCGGGTTAAGCGGTATCTCATCGTGGGTTTGATTTGCATTTCCTTTATGATAAGAGTTGTTGAGTATGTTTTCATATTCTTTTTGGTTGTTCATATTTCTTCCTTGGAGAGTTGTCTGTTTAGCTCATTTTCCTATCTTTTAATGATTTTTTTTTCTCCAGATGAGCTGTTTGAGTTCCTTGCATATTCTGGCTATCAGTCCTTCATCTGAGGTATACTTGGCAAATGTATTCTCCCATTCTGCACTCTGAGGGTAGTCTCCTCTAGTTATTTCTTTTGCTATGCAGAAGATTTTTAACCTAATATATTCTTACATGTCTATTTTTGGACTATTTTCTATGCTTTGGGAGTCTTCTTTAAGAAATCTTTGCCTACTACAAGGTCTCCAAAGTTTCCCTGGTGCTTTCTACCAGTAGTTTTATAGTTTGAGGTTTTATGTTTAGATCTTTAATCCATTTTCAGTTGACCCTTGAGAGATAAGGGTCCAATTTCATTCTTCTGCAAGTGGATATCCAGTTTTCCCAGCATCATTTGAAGAGATTTTTTTTCCTCCACTAGACTGTCTTGTGCTCTTTTCCAGGGGTCAGTTGGCTGTATATTTTTTTGAGGTTTATTTTTCAGTTCTCCATTCCAGTACATTGGTCCACCTGCCTGTTTTTGTGCCAGTACCATGCTTTTTTTTTTTTTTTTTGGGAGGGGGGTTTTTTCGGTGTTTTTTCGGTATAGGGCGTGTGCGCTCGCCAGACAGAGACAGACAGACAGAAAGCAAGAAATCACCCTCCCCCGGGGGGCATGGCCACACCACAATCCCTTCTCCTCCACTCTCTTCTCAGGATCTTGGGCACACACGCACACGCACCCGGCGTGAGCTTTAGGCCACCAGGTCTGGGACGCAAACTGCAGTCGACTACCTAGGAGTCCAGCGACATAGCCATTATGTTAACTGCTGGTCCCAGTACCATGCTATTTTAATAATCAGAACTATGTAATATGTTTTGAGGTCTGGAAGTGAGATGCCTCTTTATTTCCCTTGCACAGCATTGTTTTGAAGATATGGGGCCTTTTATGATTTTAAACAGATTTTATGCTTATTTTTTTCTAATCTGTGAAGAATACCTCTTGTATTTTGATTGGAATTGCATTGAATTTATAGGGTAAATTGGGTAGGATTAAAATATTTATTATATTAATTCTTCCAATCCAGGAACACAGAATTTTTTCCCACTTTATTGTATCATTTTAAATTTCATTTTCATGTGTTTTATAATTTTTCTTGCAGAGTTTTTTTACTTCTTTGGTTGTGTTTATTCCTAGATATTTTATTGTTTTCATGGCTATTATAAATAGGAATGCTTTCTTAAATTCTATCTTGGTTTACTTGTTGTTGTATAAAAATGCTATAAATTTGTGTATGTTGATTTTTTATCTTGTCACTTTACTGTATTCAATTTTCATTTCCAGGAGGGTTTTTTTTGTAGATTCTCTTGTATTTTCTAAGTATAGAATCATTTTATATCCAAATAGAGATAATTTTACATCTTCTTTTTCTATTTGAATGCCTTTTATTTTAGTCTCTTGTTTGACTGCATTGGCTGAAACTTCCACTATTATGTTGAACAGGAGTGGAGAGAGTGGGCAGCCTTGTCTTGTTCCAGTTTTTACTGGAAAAGTTTCAGCATTTCCCCCATTTGGTATGGTATTAGCTATGAGTTTTGTGATAGATGACTTTTATTGTGTTGAGGAATGTCCCTTCTATTCCAATTTTGCTGAGAGTTTTAATCATGAAGGGATGTTATATTTTGTTGAATGTTTTTTCTGCATCCATTTATATCATCATTTGGTTTTTTATCCTTCTTTTTAATGTGATGTATTTCATTTATTGTTTTGCATATGTTGAACCATTCTGCATCTCTAGAATAAAGATTTCCTGATCATGGTGTATAATATTTTTAAGTGTTTGATATGATTTGCTAGTATTTTTTTATTTCAACTTCTTTTATACATTCAATCACATTACTTAGTTTGCAAAGTGAATATTTCAACATGTGTACATTTCTTTCCAGTCCAGTTAACAATACTATAAAGTTATCTTCAACAGATAATAACCCATTTCTTTGTCCCATAAATGCTTTGCCTCTCTATTTTTTGCCTTCATGTTCTTCCTCAGACTCTACACCTTCACCCTCCCTCTTCCCATCCTGTATCTGGTATTCACAATGATTTACTATGTTTCTATATCCTTAAGTCATTCAGTTTGGTCATAGAGTGTGGACACTCAGTATATATTAAGTGGAGATATACAGTGTCTTTCCTTCATAGCCTGGCTTGCTTCACTCAGCAGTAAATCTTCTAGATTCATCCATTTTGTTTCAAAAGCCTGGGTCTTGTTGTTTTTTATGACTGAGTAGTATTCCATAGAGTATAGGTACCACAGTTTTTCAATCCATTCATCTCTTTGTGGTCACTTGGATTGGTTCCATGTCTTAGCAATTGTGAATAGTGCCGCAAGCACATTTCTGATTAAGAATTCTCTGTCCTTTGGGTAGATATCAAGGAATAGAAGTGCTGGGTCATATGTTAGTTCTATTTGTAGATCTTTGAGGAATCTCCAAATTGTTTTCAACAGTGACTGGACCAATTTACATTCCCATCAGCAGTGTAAGAGAGTTCCCCTTTCACCACACCCCTGCCAGCCCTTAACATCTTTTTGTTTTATTAATCTTAGTCACTCTGACTAGGATTAGGTGGTATCTCATTGTAGTTTTGATCTACATCTCCCTTGCTATTAGGGATGTTGAGCATGTTTTCGTATACCTTTTGGCTAGTCATATGTTATACTTAGAGTTTTTTCCAACTCATTATCCCATCTTTTAATAGGGTTGGTGGTCTTTTTTTGGGAACAGCTGCTTGAGTCCCTTGTGTATTCTGGTTATCAGTCCCTGATCTGACACATAGTTTACAAAAATATTTTTCCATTTTGAGGGCTGTCATTTCACAATAATTATTGTGCCTTTTGCCATGGAGAAGCTTCTTAATCTGATGTAATCCCACTTGTCTATTTTGGGGATTATTGACTGTGCTTTAGGGGTCTTAATTAAGAAGTCTTTGCCTTCTTCAATGTCTCCCAAAGTTTCCCCAGTGTTTTCCAGCAGCAGTTTTATACTTTGACGTCTTAGGTTTAGATCTTTGATCCACTTTGAGTTGACTTTTGTCAGTGGTGAGAGGTAGGGGTTCAGATTCATCTTTCTGTATGTAGATATCCAATTTTTTCAGTGCTATTTGCAAAAGAGGTTTTCCTTTCCCCACTGGATTGACTGGTATCCTTTGTCAAAAATCAGTTGGCTGTATGTTTGGAATTTATTCCTGGGATGTCTATTCTGTTCCATTTTTTCACCTGTCTGTTTCTGTGCCAATATCATGCTGTTTTTTTT
>NW_006160114.1:5818596-5849250 GCF_000334495.1 Tupaia belangeri chinensis | reverse complement strand
GTCCGGGACGCGAACCGCGGTCGACTACGTGGGAGTCCAGCGACATAGCCATTACGCTGTTGGTTCCCCCAATATCATGCTGTTTTGATTACCACAGCTTTGTAGTATTTTTTGGGTTAGTGAGTGAGAATCCGCCCACTCCACTATTTAATTCCCGACAAATTTTATGATTGTCTTTTCTAGATCTGTGAAGAATGTCTCTGGCATTTTGATTGGGAATATATTAAATTGTGGATTAATTTGGGTAGAATTGCCATTTTGATTATATTAATTCTTCCAATCCAGGAACATGGGATGTCTTTCCATTTTTTTTTTTTTTGTCATTTTCAATTTCTTTTTTTTAGCTTCTTGTAGTTTTCCTTGTGTAGGTCTTTAATTTCTTTGGTTAGATTTATTACTAGGTATCTTATACTTTTTGTGGCTATAGTAAATAGAATTACTTTTTTCAGATCTATCTCAGTCTGCCTGCTGTTTGTATACAAAAATGCTATGGATTTCTGTATGTTGATTTTGTATCCTGCAACTTTACTATATTTGTGTATTACTTCCAGAAATTTTTTCATGGATACCTTTGGGTCTCTATGTATACAATCATGTTATCTGCAAAGAGAGAGAGAGTTTCACTTCTTCTTTTCCTATTTGAATGCCTTTTATTTTATTATCTTTTCTGATTGTGTTGGTGAAAACATCCAGTACCATATTAAAAGGAGTGGAGAAAGTGGGCATCCTTGTCTTGTATGAATTTTTAGTGGAAAAGCTTACACCTTTTCTCCATTAAAGATGATGTTCACTATGGCTTTTTCATAGATAGCTTTTTTTTTTTTGAGAGGTTTTTGCTATAGGGCACATGTGCTTGCCACAAAGACAGAGAGAGACAGAGAGACAGAAAGCAAAAAATCACCCACCGGGGGGATGGCCACACCGCAATCTCTTCAATTCCATTCTCCTCTCAGGATTTTGGGCATGCACACACATGTGTCCGGCGTGAGTTTAAGCCACCGGGACCAGGAATTGAACCACGGTCGACTACATGGGAGTTCAGCAACATAGCCATTATGCTAACTGCTGGTCCCCAAAGATAGCTTTTATTGTGTTGAGAAATGATGTTTCTATGCCAATTTTGCTGAGAGTCTTGATCATGATGGGATGTTATATATAATCAAATGCCTTTTCTGCATTAATTGATATGATCATATGGTTTTTATCTTTCTTTCTGCTAATATGGTGTAATATATTTATGGTTTTATGTATGTTGAACCATCCTTGAATTCCTGGAATAAAGTCTACCTGGTCATGATGTATAATATTTTTTATAAGTGGTTGGATATGATTTGCTAGAATCTTGCTGAGAATCTTTGTGTCTATATTCATCAGAGATATTGGTCTATAGTTTTTCTTTCTTGTCATGTCCTTATCTGTTTTAAGGACAAGAGTATTGGAACCTTCATAGAATGAATTAGGGAGAGATTCACCCTTTTAGAAATAACTTGAGCAGAATTAGGGTTAACTCTTCTTTAAAAGTTTTGTAGAATTCAGATGTCAAGTCATTTGGGCCAGGGCTTTTCTTTGTTGGGAGGTTATTTATTACTGATTAAATCTCTTGCCTTGTTATAGGCCTATTCAGACTTTCTATACCCTCCTGGCTCAATCTTGGTAGACTATATGTATCCAGGAATTTGTCCATCTCATCCAGATTTTCTTGTTTCTTTTTTTTTTTTTTTTTGAGAGGTTTTTCGCTATAGGGCGCGTGCGCTCGCCAGACAGAGAGAGACAGAGAGACAGAAAGCGAGAAATCACCCCCCAGGGTAGATGGCCATGCCGCAATCCCTTCTCCTTCATTCTCCTCTCTGGATCATGGGCACGCACGCACACGCGCCTGGCGTGAGTTTTAAGCCACCGGGTCCGGGACGCGAACCGCGGTCGACTACATGGGAGTCCAACGACATAGCCATTACGCTAACTGCTGGTTCCCCAGATTTTCTTGTTTCTTGACATGTAGCTGTTCATAGTATCCTCTGATGATGTTTTGTATTTCTGCTATGCCTGTTATTATATTACCTGCTTCATTACAAATTTGATTTACTGGTTTCTTTCTCTCCTCTTCTTAATAACTCTTGCTAGTGGTGTATCAATTTTGTTTATCTTTTCAAAGAACCAGATTTTACTTTTATTTATTTTCTGTATAGTTCATTTATTTTCTATTTCATTTATTTCTGTTTGTATCTTCATTATTTCCTTTCTCCTGGAGATTTTTGGATTTCTTTGCTGTTGATTTTCCAATTCTCTAAGGCACGATATTTGGTATTATTATCCATTTGCCTTCTTTCCATCTTCTTCTTATGTGCACTAATTTCTATGAAATTCCCTTTTATGATTGCTTTTGCAGTGTCCCAAAGATTATGGAAACTCGTGTCACCATTGTCATTGGCTTCTATGAATCTTTTTATTTCAGTCTTTATTTCTTCAGTAGTTATGAAGTCATTCAGGAGTAGGTTATTTAGTTTCCATGTATTTGTGTGTTTTTGAGGATTTCTCTTGAAATTAAAATAAAGTTTAATTACATCATGGTCAGAGAAGATGATGGATACAGTTTCTATGCCTTTGAATCTGTAGAGGCTTGCCTTGTGCCCTATCATGTGGTCAGTGTTAGAAAACGTTCCATGTCAGGGTAAGAAAAAAATATACTTTGTGTTTTTTGGGTGGAAATTTCTATAGATGTCTATTAAGTCCATTTGATTTATGGTATCATTTACATCCTTTTTCTCTTTACTTACTTTTCATCTAGATGATCTATCCAGAGAAGATAGAGGGGGGTTGAGGTCTCTAACAATTAGTGTATTGCAGTCTATCTCTCCTTTCATATCTAACAGTCTTTCCTTCACATATTTGGGTGCTCCTGTGTTTGATGCATAGATATTTGTAAGTGTTATATCTTCTTAATCGATTAACATTTTTACTACAATATAGTGCTCTTCTTTATCTCTTCTAACAGTTTTTGTTTTAAAGTCTATTTCATCAGAAATTAGTTTTGCAAATCCAGCTCTTTCTTAGTTGTCATTTGCATGGAAATTTTTCCAGCCCTTCACTTTTAGTCTATGTATGTCTTTATCTATGAGATGTGTTTCTTATAGGCAACAGGTAGAGGGTTTCTGTTTGTTTGTTTTTGTTTTTGTTTTGTTTTGTTTTGTTTTCCATTCAGCTTGATTAGAGAATTTATGCCATTTACATTCAATGCTATTATCAATATTTCTGAACTTGTCCCTACATTTAAGTTGGCCATTGTCTTGGTTGTCTTTTATTCCTTTATTTCTGGCTGTTCATTCTTTAGTTTTCCTGGAACAGTACACTCTTCAGAGTTTCTTGAAGAGCTGGTCTGTTCTTGGCAAATTCTTTCAGATTGTCTTTGTCTGAGGAGATTTTAATCTTTTTTTCCCATATGAAGGATAATCTTGCAGAATATAATAATCTTGGTTGAAATTGTTTCTCTCTAACCTCTTTCAATATGTCTTCCCTTTCTTTCCTTGCCTGCATTGTTTCCGTTGAAAGGTCCAGTGTTAGCCTGATGGGATGACCTTTGTAATTCACTGGTCATTTTTCCCTTGCCAGTTTTAGTATCTTGTCTTTATCTGTGGTGTTGTCCAGTCTGGCTAAGATAAGCCTTGGGGAAGATCTTCTTGGGTTGATTCTATTTAGAGTCCTTAGTATTTCTTGGATCTGGATGTTTGAGTGCTCCCTAGACTTGGGAAGTTTTCTTCCAGGATTTCATGGAATATATTTTCAATGCCCTTATTGGTTCCTTCACCTTCTGGTATACCAATTATTCAGATGTTTGGGTGTTTAATGGAATCTAGTATTTCTTGTGTATTATCCTTGTGGGTATTTTTTTGTTGTTGTCATTTTCTCTTTTTGGTATTTTTTCCTAGGTCATTGGTTTTATCTTCTATGTCAGAAATTCTATCTTCAGCATGTTCTAATCAACTTTTAATACTTTCGAGAGAGTTTTTGATTTCCTATATTACAGACTTCATCTCTAGTAGTTCCATCTGATTATTTCTTATAGTGTCCATTTCTTCTTTCATATTGTGGAAAGACTTCCTAATATCTTGTAGTTCATTGTCTGTGTTCTGTTCCAGATCATAGAGTTTTGTCACCATGAATGTTCTAAATTCTTTCTCTGATGTTTTGGTAACTTCCTCTGTTTTTTTGAAAGATGGAGGAGAGTTATTGTGATCAAAAGAAAACAATGGAGACATATTTCCTGGTTTATTCAGACCTGAGGCTCTTCTTCTACTTCTAGCCATTGGGAGAAGATGTATTCACTCTTGGATACCTTTTAGAAGAATGTTTCTTTGACTGGGAACAAGTGTGTTTCCCTTTTGCTGTGGGCTGATGTGTGCTGAAGTCTCTGTTCTGCTATGTTTAGCATTATGGTACCCACAGGAGAAGCCATCTATTCAGGTGTCTGAGGAGCAGTATCTCCTTTTTCACGGGTGGTTCAGTAAAAGGGAGGATCCTTGGGAGTCTCACAATACAATTCACAGTATTTGAGAACTGTGATTCTACACCTGTCTAGTCCCTCTGGGAGGATGAAGGATGAGGAAGAGATGACAATATAGGAAAGAAGAAAAGAGTATGAAGGAGAATAAAGAAAAAAGTCTTTTGCCTTGCACTAGCACAATGTGGATTCGCCAGGGGCCTGGGGATGAAACTGGAGCTCTGCTGGAGAGCTGATGCCTGTTCTGTGGGGTAAGGAAGAGCATAAAAGAAAGAAGAAGAGAAAAAAAAAGCTGCCTAGCTTCCTGAGAGGGATGTCTCCGGGTTGGGAGAGCTGGACTGGGGCTGTGTCCAGAGACTGACCCTGCCTCAGGGTCCTGTGCTGACCAGGGGTCTGGGGATGGAACTCGCTAGTATCTTTTCGAGAATTTTTGCATCTGTATTCATCAGGGATATTGGCCTAAAGATTTGTGTGTGTGTGTGTGTGTGTATGTATGTTTGTGTCTGGTTTTGGAATTAGAATGATGGAGGCCTCATACAACGAATTTGGGAGTTGCTTTTGGATCTTTAGGAATAGTTTGAAGAGAACTGGGGTTAATTTTGCTTTGAAAGCTTTGTAGAATTCAGATGTGAAGCCTTCAGGACCTGGACTTTTCTTTCTTGGGAGACTATTGCTGATTCAATCTCATTTCTTGTTATGGGAATATTCAGGCTTTCTATTTTTTCCTGGTCAATCTTGGTAAGTAATTCATGTTCAGAAATTTGTCCATCTCCTCTAGGTTTTCTTGTTTGTTGGTATAATTACTCATAGTATTCTCTGATTATGTTTTGTATTTCTGTTATGGCCATTGTAATATCATCTGTTTCCTTGTTGATCTAATTTATATGATTCCTTTCTCTGTTCTTCTTGGTTAATCTAGCTAATGTTGTGCCAATTTTATTTATCTTCTCAAAGAACCAGCTTTTGGCTTCATTTATCTTCCATATAGTCATTTTGTTTTCTATTCATTTATTTGTGCTTGAATCTTTATTATTTATTTCTTCCTGAAATTTATTTTTGTCATTTTCCAGTTCTTGGAATTATGTCATTAGGTTATTTGCCATCTTTCTTTTCTTTTCTTTTCTTTTCTTTTCTTTTCTTTTCTTTTCTTTTTTCTTTTCTTTTTCCTGTGGGCACTAATTGCTATGAACTTCCCTCTTAATGACTGCTTTTGCTGTGTCCCATAGGTTATAAAAAACTCTTGTTTGTTCATTATCATTAGTTTCTATGAATCTTTTTATTTCAGACTTAATTTCTTTAGTAGTTGTAAAGTCATTTGGAGCCATTGTTTAGTTTCCATATGTCTGTGTATTTTTAAGGGCTCTTTCTGTAGTTGATTTCAAGTTTTATTCCATCATGGTCAGAAAAGATGCTGGATATAGTTTCTATACATTTGAAAGTGTAAAAGCTTGTTTTGTGCCCTATGATGTGGATGATCTAAAATGTTCCATGTGGGGATGAGGATAATATATATTTTGTGGTTGTTAGTTGAAATATTCTATATTTCTGTCAAATCCATTTCATTTATGGTGTCATTTAAATCTTGTATCTCTATGATTATATTGTCTCTGGATTATCTTTCCAGAGAAGCTAGTTGGGCATTGAAATCCCCAATGATTATCATATTTTAGTCTAAGTCTTCCTTGAGATCTAACAGTCTCTCTTTCAAATATTTGGGTGCGCCAGTGTTTGGTACGTAAATATTTAAAAGTATTGAGTTTTCTTGGTGAACAAATCCTTTCAGTACTATGTAATGACCTTGTTTGTCTCTTCTTACATCTTTCATCTTAAAGTCTGTTTTGTCTATCAGTATCACAACCCTAGCCTTTTGTTGTTGTTGTTATTTGCTTTATTTGCATGGAATATCTTTTTCCAGTCCCTTCACTTTCAGTCTATGTATGTCTTTATCAGCGAGGTGTGTTTCTTGTAAGCAGCATATAGACAGCTTCTTTTTGTTTGTTTTTGTCTATTAAGCCAGTTTATGTATTTTAATAGATTTTAATTCACTAACATTCAATGTTATTATTGATATTTGTGAAATTATCCCTGTCATTTTGTTAGCTATTTTCTTGGTTATTTTATGTTCTCTTATTTCTGTTGGTCCCTCTTTAGTTTTTCTGATACAATACTCCCTCCAGCACTTCTTGTCACTGATATATTACTGGTGGATTCTTTCAGTTTTTGTTGTTTATATGAGAATAATTTTATTTGTTCTTCCCATTTGAGGGATAATTTTTCTAGATTTGGTATTCTTGGTTAAAATTTATTTTCTTTAATGCTTTAAGTATGTCTTTCTAAACTTTCCTTGCCTGCATTGGTTCAGTTGAGAACTCTGATATTATATTAGCCTAATAGTATATCCTTTATAAGTAACTTGACATTTCTCTCTTGCCATTTTTGAAATATTATCTTTGTCTCTGATTTTTACTAATCTGGCTATGATGTGCCAGGGAGAGGATCTTTTTTTTGATTCTATTTGGAGTTCTTTTCATTTCTTGAGTGTGAATTTCTCCACTATATTAGGAAAGTTTTCAGACATTATTTTATTTTATTATTTTATTTTAATTTTTTGGAGAGGTTTTTGCTATAGGGCACGTGTGCTCGCCAGACAGAGAGAAACAGAGAGACAGAAAGTGAGAAATCACCTCCCGGGGGGATGGCCATGCCGCAATCCCTTCTCCTCCGTTCTCCTCTTGGGCTCTTGGGCATGCACGCACACGTGCCCAGCGTGCATTTTAAGCCACCAGGTCCGGGACACGAACCACGGTCAACTACATGAGAGTCCAGCAATATAGCCATTACACTAACTGCTGGTCCCCAGACATTATTTTATAAAAGAGGTCTTCCATGCCTTTAGCAGTCTCTTCACCTTTTGAAATACCCATTATATGAATATTTGGGCCTTTCATAGTATATATAGTTTCCTGTATGTTATCCTCATTTTTTTGTTTTTTTTTTTTTTCATTCTTTTTGGTTTATACTTTGTTTTCAAGATTGGAAATTCTTTCTTCTGCATGTACAATCTGCTGTTAATGCTTTCTAGGGAGATTTTTAATTTTTTGTATTATATTCTTCATTTAAAGAAGTTCTATTTGATTCATTTTTAGGGTGTCTATCTCTTAATAAAATCCTATTTCATGTCCTGAAATGATTTTCTCATTTCCTAGAATTGATTGCCTGTTTTCTCTTGCATCTCATTGAGTTTTGTGACTATGAATGTTCAAAATTCTTTTCCTGATATTTCTGTGAATTTCTTTGTCCTGGTCATTATTGGTGAGGGGCTACTGTGCTCATTTGAGGGAGAGTTACTCCTTGTTTTCTTCAAGATCTGTGCTGGTTTGGTTTTTGGTTGTCTAACACAGTATTTACTTTTTCCTATTACTGGAGTATATTCTGTAGTACTAGAAGAGGGAATTTAACCCTTATTTCCCAAAAATGTAGCTGTTAGAAGGCTGTGTCTCCCAGATAAAAGTTGATAAAGTTTATACAAGTAACTTCAGGTGGTTGGTTATTCTACCAGACTTTCAGCTCTTGATGAGGTGGAAACAAGCTAAGGAGATATAACTTAGTGAAGAAAATCAAGTCATGTGCTGCAAACAGTGCAATGTTTAGGTTAAAGTGCCACAATTTTCAACAATATCCTTGGGAGGTGAGGGTGCATTCATAAGAGGCCTGCCAAGACCAGCCTCAAGTGTCCCAGAAGACAACTTAAGCCAAGGCAGCAGGGAGCTCCAGGCAAAGTGATGCAAGTTCCAAGGTAACCCCAAGAGGTGGAAGTGCACTCATGAGAAGAAGCCTGACAAGACTAGGCCCAAGCCTCTCAATGGTTGGATTGAGCCCAGGCAGCATGAATCATGGAGCTGACAGAGTGCCACAAATTCCAAAGATAATCCCTGGGGCTGGGGTACACTCACCTCAAAGAACAGTTTTAAATGTGGTTCCATTTGCAAATAGTTCTTAAGTAGTTGGTTCTAAATTTAGTCCTAATATCCCTTTGGATGTGAGTTATGTTTATGGTTCATAATGTGACTTCCTAAATGGAAAAAATAGTGAAAAAATCCTCTAAGACTTACAGAAAAGTACTGTCTATGTTGTAAGCTTTCTAAAGAATTCCAGGAGTATGATTAAGCTGCATGCTTCCCAGCACGATGCCACATAGGGAAAGGCAAAGGTAATAGATTCTGAAAAGCTCTCAAAAGTATAAACCAAAAGAAAGAAGGGAAAGAAAGAGCTTCACAGCTTCTATAACTGTCAGAGTCTGTAGAAATTAAAAAAGAGGAGGTCATTGTGTTTTAAAAGTGAACGAAATCCAAAGAAAATTCATTTAGACATCCATTCAGCTGTCAAGAGTTTGAGAAATGATGAATACAAAATATTACAGCCATAGGATACTCATCATCTTGCCTTTCTCTCCTTTTCTTCTCAAACTCCCTATTCTACACACACAACTATTATGGTGAACTTTTGCTTTAGTGTGTTACTGAAAACTCAAAATCTTCAGTGTTTAGAAAGTGAAGTTGCCCAAGCATTTTTAGGACAAAATCCTGACTGCTTTTTTCTATTTCCAAAATAATTTCCAGAAGGCTTAGTGTGAGTCATGTACACAAACATTAACAGATTATTTTGGCCCAGTTGATAAGAGGCCCCTTCCTACAACCTGTCCTTGGGACAGTATCTTGTGATGTATGCAAGACCCCTTATTGCTGTTAAAATACACTCTTTACTGATCCTTTACAAAACAAAGAAAAACCACCTATAACCTACAACCTTCCCCCCACCCCAGATGTCCTGCCCTTTTAAAGCCAAACCAATGGGAAAACTCTTTTCACTAATTCCAAACCTTGTCTCTTGCTCTCAAAGCCAAATAAAATGAAACTCTGTATCTGAACACTCCAAGAATTATATATTCACCTTTCTCAAGACTTGGTCACTCATATTCGTGTTTAAAAATAAACCAGATTAATTATTATTTCTATAGAGTTGATTGTTTCTGCCAACACTTTTGACAACTGTCTGCTATAAGAGGATCCTATGATCATTGGAAACAGAGACTAAATAAACCTATTCAGGTGGGTGGATCAGAGCTAACGTTTTAGGAGACAGCCTACATATGGCTCCATACTTGACTTTGAAACTCGCATGTTGACTTGCTGCCATAACTTTAATCATTTCGACAAAGTACTAGGTAAATTGTTGTTAATTCTTCAGAGCATAACTCTATCTTAACTAAATCTTATCATTGTCTATCTTAAGTGGCTTATAGTGACTAATCTTCATATTAAAGTGAATCCTCTATAGGGTGATCATACCTTCCAAGCCAGAGCATTTTTAAAAGTTTATTATTTTTTTTTCTATGAGAGAGAGAGGGAAGCAGTCCTTAAAGAAAAAGAGAGATATAGGTTCTTCATACCTCAATCAAGTCCCAGCTCAGCAAATTCAGACCATGGACACATGCACATGTGCTCAACATGTAAATGGCCCTAGAATAGGAACCTGGAACCTTCCCATTTGGTTCTAGCATCAGGGTGTTACTGCTGCACCACAGGCTGGTCCCAAACTAGGACATCTTTGAGAGTAAAATATTTGCTATTCATGATTTCTCAAAAAAAAAAAAAAAAAAAAAGGCCATAAACTCACACTGTCCAGGAAATGTCTTTTTATCCCACTCCTCTTTTCTTCTTTCTCATGAAAGAAAAACAACAACAACAAAAGTGAAAGGTTTCGAAATGAGCCAGAATGATTACTGGGCATCTTAAATAGAAAATGAGGTATTATATAAACACATCTTTCTGGATTTGCTGATTTTATGGGATATCTGCAACTTTTATTGTGTTTGAACAGTTGTATATCTCTGTGAGTTCTACATAACTGATAGCATTGTAAATGATTCGTATCCATAGAGAGACAAGTAAATTTTTTCTGGTAGAAATGTAATTGATTTCTTTCTCTGCCTCTCCAATAAGCCAATTTTACAACTGTTCATCTGAGCATTACTTATTGCTTATACATGTGTTACTTTGAATTGACCTTTGAATTGTAACTTTTACAAGGTTCCCTTCTTAATTGATGATTTAGCTAAAATCTTTAACATGTGTTTTACATGTGTTGACATTTGTAGAATTTGACCCTTTAAAAATATTCTATAATATTCTAATTTATTTCTTCTTCTTTTCCTTAGGTCATCCAGGGAACAATGCATTCTTCATTTTACTATTATAGTGTCGCTCTGTGGCTACAGAAATTGCTATCTTTGAGGTCATTATTCCTTCATTTAATATAAATTGAATATTAACTAAATTCTAGGCATTGAAACAATGCTATACAGAGAAGAGACCCTAAGCAAACAAAAGCGGAAGAGTCTCTGGTAATAGTCCCAGTGGTAGATAGAGGGCATGGGCTAGAATTAATAAACTCTGATTACAAGTGGATAAATGCTTTGAAGAAAGAGCTGATAGAATTTACTGATGAATGTGGAGGATAAAGCAAAGAAGAAGCCAAGGAAGTTCACTAGATTTGGGTGTGATTGACAGGATAATTTGTTGTGCCAATTTCTAGAAATCAGAAATACTAAGGTTCAGAGTTGAAATGAAACCCTTGTTCCCCACTTATTGAGAGTGTTGACAATTGATAGCTTCCAGCTGAGTTTTCCTTCCTGATTAGTAACATTGATGAAGGTCACACCTCCTTTTATTAAGTCTGGCGCCTTTATCCCAGTTTGATTTAACTCTACACAGTCATTCCAGCTCTGGGATTTGCTCTAGAATAACCTGAAGTCTTTGTTGCCATGGTTGTAGCAACTTCTTTCTCAGGCTCATCTTACTACCTACACTCCTCACTGGGTCCTAGATGCAATCCCTATTAACTTCCTGCCTGTAAATTTCCTTCTCATAGGTTGCTTACCAGGAACCCAACCTACAACAGGGAGAACTCATGATTCCTGAATCGCAATCTTCCACATTCTTGTAAAAAAAAGTATCTATAATAGAGAGCTGATAGGATTCTCCCTGGTGATTCTCCCTCCCCCACTTCAACACACCTCACTCCCACAAAACGAACACACAAACAAAAAAACCCAGCTGTCTCTAGCATTGATTGCCAGCCTTTCAGCCTTTTCTTTTACTATATTACTTTAATTTCCCACTGTAACTTATATATTGTAGTACTTATTTACTACTTTCTGAAAACTGTGTATTTTCATAACTCTCTCCTTTTATTAAAATGCCTGCTCTCTTTTTATCTTACTTTTTCTCATAATGTTGCCTATACTCCAAAATCTAGTTTATAATGACTTTGCAAAAATCTATCCATGAATAGTTCCCCAATTTTCTCCAAAAGGACATATTTCCTCTTTCTGTTCTCATAGCACTCTGTTACTTTTGCTGTTTATGTGTTTGTCGAATCAGTTCTTTCGTGAGTGTCAAGAAGACATAGAATGTCTGGCCAGCACAGTGCCAGGAGCACAGTAGGATTAAGACCATATCTTCTTGATCTTCAGATGAACCCTCTTAAGTTATCCACTCTCTTTCCTCATGTTCTAGAGAAAATACAGTGAAGGCTCTTTGATCTACCTTTGCTATTTAGCTCTCAACTGCTTCATCTTTCCAGACTTCTGAACTGAGCAAGAGAATGAAGAAATGAGTTTGCAGCATGCTCCCCCCCTTTACTCCTGACCCTTTTAGCCTAGTTCCTAGTTCTGAGAAATGCCAATAATTTTATTAATGGTTTCTGCCTCTATCTCTGGTCCTTTTATTTATTAGTAAAATAAAATGAAACAAAAATATATCTACTGCCAAACATTGCCAGCTGAAACATAATTTTAAAGTATAAGTGTGTTGAAGAGATGTACTTGAGTCTCATTTGCCTCTTTGTTTGCCTGCTCTGGCATGTCCATAAGAATATCCACTGTCTTTGGGTTAGTAAATATATTATTCCTTCACTCCTAATTTGGCGACACGTTTAAAAAGATGAAGAGTAGAATGCCATCTTTCTCTACTTCTCCCTTTCCTCGTTTTTCATTTGTAGAGCTTTTTCTTCGTCTTGAATTTAGTATGAGCTTGGGTCAACTCTGGGATTCAAAAATATTTACAAATGAGAGGAAAGAAGGGAGAAAGGAAAAGTGAGAGGCACAACCACATCCAAAATTCCATTTTAGCTTCCTCCCAGGTTTATAAGAGGTAAACCCTTGCACTCATAATAAGCTTATTTAATAAGAAGCAATTTTAACATTTTGAGGAAAATACAAAGCAATGAATATAAGAAGTTAGTACTTCACATACTCATATAAGGTTAATATCCAGTCATACTTTAAAAAATGGCCCCGGGGGGTAAAAAAAACATTTTTTCTTAGGAAGATTTATTTTCAGATGATAAGGTTACTTTAGGCCTTCTTAAAAACTATGAATTCACAAAAGGCTGATTTGAGAGTAGAATTACAATCTATACTTCCTGTACAAGGACCTAAGCCTATTAAACATAAGGTTAAATGGAAAATTAGTTTCACAGAATTTTCTTAGCTTTTAAAAATACACAGTGTTCCCATGCTCTTTTGATGAAGAGTGTCAATGGCCTAAAAAATTAAGGTAACAAAATACCTAATAAAAGCTCATTAAAATTTAAAATCTACTAGTTCAGAATTTATGATAATTTTGACACTGGCTAGGTCACTGTTTTTCTTTCCTTTGTCTATGATAAATTATTTCGAAGTTACTGTATTAAAAAGTACAAATAGGTATTCAGGGAAAATAGTTTACTCTTTTAGTAAAGAAACTTCTGGATTATTTTGACAGCATTTCTTTACTGACAAACAATATTATAATTATTTTTTAACAATGTACTCATTCAGTGAATCAAATTACATGACAATTTCTACATTATTTTCTGTGGGAAATTGGGACAGTGAGTAGCTGGTAGATTAGACGGGCTCCCAGAGGTGCTATTTGTGTGTCTTGCTTTGGGTATATGAACTACTTTCCCACTATCCATGAATTGCATAGCTTTTCTCTGGGAAGCTCACTCCCTCCATGCTCCCTGGACCCCTTAATTCTGCAAGGGAAAAAAAATACATTTATTGATCTTTTATTTGCAGTGCTTGTCATATAGTAAGCACAAAACATGTGAGCCATTATTAAGTAATTACATATCATAAACTCATGTATTCTTTCAGAATATTCTTTTTTCCCTACTATCCATGAATTGCATAGCTTTTCTCTGGGAAGCTCACTCCCTCCATGCTCCCTGGACCCCTTAATTCTGCAAGGGAAAAAAAATACATTTATTGATCTTTTATTTGCAGTGCTTGTCATATAGTAAGCACAAAACATGTGAGCCATTATTAAGTAATTACATATCATAAACTCATGTATTCTTTCAGAATATTCTTTTTTTTTTCTAATTTTTATTCCTGCATCCTTCCCCTGCCCTCTGCCCCTGCAGTCATTCCATATGTTCCTGGTGTTAAGCCCAGCTCTATTGGCCAGAATATGTCTCTATTGTTTATTATGGACAAAGGACTCCATTGCTCACAGGTATGTGAGTCTGAAAATAATCTTAAGCATAACTTTTATAAATAATATTTTTTCCCTCTCGAATGCTATTTACAGAAATAGAAGCTTTCTTAGCAAGTCCCAGTCACCATGTCCAGGTGTGGGGTCACCAGACAACAGGATCTAGGACCACATGCACACAGAGTCTACATAGCTTGCTACTTCCTACCCCTCATCAGTCTCCTTAGAAACCCGCATCTCTGGCTGGTGAGTCACAGGCAGCAGTGAGTCATGTCAGGAAATGGCATACTCCCTGTGCGAGCAGATGCCAGTATATCTCACTGATTCATTTCCACCTACTTCTACCTCTGCACGCTAAAATGAACAGAAAGTTCATTCATCACCCTCCCCATGCTGCATGCTCACCCTATTTCTCTGATCACTTTTGGCCCCACAGAAATGTTGGACACTAACCCTCCCCTGTGAAAAAACCTCTCAGGGGAGCCACTGTCCACCTTGCCTTCCCTGATTTCAAGTTAATGCCATGAAGGACTTCAAGTTGAGAACACATTACCAGCAAGTCCCGACACTTCTCTACCCTCTGAGTATTTTGTCTATAAAGAACAAACCTACTGTGGTCCTCGACATTAAGAAAAAAAAAATTGGATTATATGTAGTCAAATTTCCCACTTTGGAGGGGAATGGGATCCATGTTTCACTCTGGAATTGAAGAGAGACTTCTTTACAAGGAGATGTTGAGGAGAAGATGGACATGGGGAATTATAGGCAGCTGAGAACACTATCGAGGATCAATAAATACAAACAATGAAGTATAGGGAGGGAGAGAGGTTTTTCCAATAATCTCTAACACCTGCTAATAATACCAAGCTGTAACTTGTCACCAGCCTAACCACTCTGACTTTTCTTCACCCAGGATAATCCAGGGGCCTTATAGCAGCACATGGAGAAACAGCAAAGGGGTCTGGGTTCCTAGCAGAGGACAGAGGACAGAGAAAATCAGTGCACTTGAGATTTTCTGGCAATTAAGACTGTTTACATCTTCCTTAGGCGGAGGCTAGTAATAGAAGCAGAGAACCTTGCTTGGCTCTTTCCGGCTGTGTCATTGATCTCCTAGACTTCACTAGTACCTGCAAATACACAGACCTGACAGAACATTTGGATTTTTATTCTGATTTACAAGTCTTTCTAAGATGTTTATGCCAGAGCTAAAAGATTGAATGAGACAGGCTTTTAAATATTGTTCACAGATTTGAGGGAGGATTACTGGCACACAGGAGCCCAGCTGAGGTTGTCTACATTTCTTGCTAAATAGCCCAGAAGATTCTTCCAGACCTGAGAAAGAGATTAGAGAAAGATAAATCAGAGTGTTATAACCCAGTGCTGAGTCACAGCACTGAGGCAGCTTTCACAATACCCTGCTTGCATATGGCAACAATAAGGATTTGTACTTGAGTCTCAGGATATATCTTGTCTAGTCCTTTTACCTGTGATTCCAAATCATATCAAATTTTTTTCCAGATACTGTGGAAAATGCTTTCTATCCAATTGCAAGTCTTTTTTCTCCCCTAATTTGTAAACATTATTCTATCTGGTATATCAGCAAATCAAAGATGCAAATACTAATTGAGTTTATCCCAGTTGTGTGTGATTCACAGGGCCAAGCTCAGTGGACAAAGACCCGAGTTTTCTAAGACATAGGTTCTTGCTTCCAGGTAGTTGATCACGGGCTATTAATAATAGGAACCACTTACTGCAGTCTGCTGTGAACTAGTCATTTCACATTCATTATCTTGTTTAATCATTTCATCTTCACAGGAACCTTTTGTGTGTGTATATGTGATGTATGCTATTCTATTGGATTAAAAACTCAGTCAACATGCCTGATTCTGCTGAAATATATTCATGATAAACACCTTTCATTTTATATTAAAATTTAAGTTATTAAAATGAATACAAATTACAATGTAAGAATGTGAATAGTTTGCAATATATTAGGGCTAGTTTCATCTCCATTTTATAACTGTAAAAACTGAAGTGCAGAAAATAAGTAAAATGGCAGAATCCCAATTGGAACTGAGATTTTCTGAGTCTGAATTTTAGTGTTTTCCTTTATACCACATTGCTTCTCTCTTCTGGTTTGGGAAACAGCATAAATTCTTGAGAAGCTAAATAAAAATACTCAAAAATGGAAAATTATCTGTTGATTATAATATATATAGTAATATATTTGACTGAACCAATACACAGTGTATTCAGGGTGAGAAAATTCATTTAGTATATTGCAATGATACATAACGGCTGAATGTAAGAAAACGAATAAAAATCAAAAAGGTAATGTTACAGTGGGTTAATTCAGGTGATACTATGAGACAGTAGAGAATGCATTCCCAAATATACAATCCAGATGGTATGGTCCCCACTGAGAGGGAGTCTTGTAAGCTCGAATTAGGCCTTTAAGGAGGATAAAATTTGGATAGCTAGAATGTCAAAATCTTCCAAGTTCCTCTCTTTTTCTTTTTTTTTTTTTTTTTTTTTTTGGGGGAGAGGTTTTTTGCCACGGGGTTTGAGGGGGAGAGGTTTTTGCCATAGGGTGTGTGCGCTCTCCAGAAAGAGAGAGAGAGAGAGAGAGAGAGATGGAAAGTGAGAAATCACCCCCCAGGGAAGATGGCCGCAATCCCTTCTCTTCTATTTTCTTGGGATCTTGAGCATGCACGCACACGTGCCCAGTGTGAGTACCTGGCGCGAGTTTGTCACCTGGTCCCGGACTCAAACTGCGGTTGACTAGATGGGAGTCCAGCAACATAGCCATTACACTGGTCCCCCAAGTTCCTCTTTTTTAAAAAAGTAATATAGTGGGACCAGAAACAACACTCCATGATGCAAAACCCACAAGGGAAGATCCTGTATTCAAGTCACAAGTCCTCCCTGTACATGCCTGGATATGTGCATTTGCCCATGAAGCAGGCTTGCTGAGACTAGAGTGGATTACAGCATAAAAACCCTGCTGCAGGGCGCTGGTCTCTCTTTCCCACCCTTTCTCTGTCTCTCCGTCTTCTGGTAGAAAAATTAGTAATATATCAATAGTACTTGATATATTTTATGCAATTATCTATGAGCAGAATGGGTTTTCTTATAATATTTTCTTATAATATCTTGGAATTTCTTATAATATTCAACCAAAATCAAACAAGTAAATCAATGAGTTTGGGAGACAGACCAAATGATGTTGGTGAAATGCTACTAGAGTTTGACATTATGTATTACTTCAACTGGAGAAATCACTGGATAACTAAGAGAATTTGCTCTGTCTTCCTTTCCTTAGTGATTGTTTGAAGTTTCCTACTAAAACCTTCATACATGAAGGGTAATGGCTGCCCCATTGTTTGCACAACAGAGGAAGCTCGTCTCTAAGCACTGTGAAAGAAACTAACCCAGAACTTTCCAATAGGTAAATTCTAAAGATAGTAAGTTCCAGTGACAGGAAAATGGCAATGCCCTCATCAAAATAGTCTGAAATTTAACTACAGCATGGTGATTTGAATGAATATAAACTTGAGAAAGAAGTCAAAATTCCAACACCAAAAGATTGATTGCATTGGCTAAAAAGCATAATTCATAATTTGGAGGTAGGGGCAGGTGATATTGGCTGAAACATATGTCTCAATTATTTCTCTAGTTAGCTGGTTCTCCTCTGCTGATGCTGTGCTCATTTCGAATCTAATCAAGAACATAATCCTTTTTCAGTTTTAATAAAATTATATTTTTATTTTCATTTATAACAAAGCATTGTACAGTGTAAGGATCACCATGATTTTTCTGCTTATTTTATTTCTCTTTAATTGGAAGTTTCAAATGATTTAACCTGTTATTAGTGTCTTGGCTATACCCACATACAATCAAATATATTTTTACCTCTCCTGGAATATAGCTATCAAAGGGTCTTGTCTTAGAATTGACCTGTGGGGAAATTTTTCAATTAGTTCATTATCCAAACATTTTACAAGTGGAATCTGAAAATCCACAGGCCGAATTTTATCAGCCCATCTGTATAATGAGTAAGGTATTGAAATTATTAAATTACTTGATAGATTAACACACACTTGGGGAAAGAAAAAAAAAACAACTGCACCAAGTCTTTAGGATTTAGCAATAGCTCACTATTTTGACAAGACTGTGCCCCAAACTGGATGAAAACAATAATCATTTTATCTAATTGATTCTCTGGGTTAGGGAGTTTCTTAGTTGGGTTTACTTAGCTGTAAAGAACAGAATGTCTCCCAAGTCACCTCAAGGGACAGGACAGCTAAATAAGAGATACAAGTGTTTGAATTTTCATATTTTGAAATATTTGCATGTGCATAATGAGCTATCTTGGGGATGGAACCCAAGTCTAAACAGAAAATTCATTTATGTTTTGTATATACCTAGTAAACATAGCCTGAAGGCACAATGTTTTTAATAATTTTGTACATAAAACACTTTGGGGGTGAGTTTGTGTGGGGGAATCTGGGCATGTGAGGAAAAATATTTCATAACTCAAGGACTTAGGGTTTTCCTCCCATTCATGGACAGTGAATAAACTGTGTGTTATGTGCTTGTGTTTTGATGACAACTTGTCACATAAGGTCAGGTGTGGGATTTTCCATGTGTGGCGATATATTGCACCCAAAATATTTTGAATTTTTGATTTTAGGCTTTATATTTTCAGATTAGGGATGCTCACACTATACTAGCTAATTATCTATTGTGCATATTCTATGTACCAGAATATACTATTTCATACAAATTAGCCTATTAGCATGGTTCAAAGTATTTTACAAAAATCATTTTATCTTTTCAACAACTGCCACAGAACTTTAAATTGAATATTATTTTTTCTGACCTTGGTCCAAATTCAAGAATATAGTAAAATTTCATCTTTGGTTCTGCTAGTACGTGGTCCAACCTCTTCATTTCCCAGTTCAGATGATAGAAACCAAAGATCTGATTGTACCAGCTCATTTTTGACCCATACTACTACATAAAGTCACCCTGTGGAGCCCATCCATCAGCTGAACCACTCAGCTATGAACTGTAGGCAGTTGCTTAGTTCAAAACACTGGAGCAGAGCCTGCTTTCCCTGTGAGGCGGGTAAATTCATTTCTCAGGAGCTATAGGAGGGACAAGTATTATTGACATTTTTCAAACCAGGGGCAGGAACAGGATTTTAAATGTCTGTAAATTTGCTTGTAATCTAAGGAGCTTTATCTGTATATGTGAACGGTGGGTATCAGGACCTACCCACATCTAGGCAGAGAGATGTATATGTGATAACTAAATAATCCGTGGAGAATCTGTCAGAGCCTAACCATTATGCAGATAGAGCAAAAGGTTATATATTAGTCCATAACCATGTTGCTGAGGTGAAATACCTGAAGCGGGTGATTTATAAAGAACAGAAGTTTGCCAGGCTCATGATGCTGGTGTCTGGAAGTCTATGAGCATGGGCTCAGCATCAGGCTGGGCTCTAGTGTTGAATCACAACATGGCTGAGAGAAGCAGGCAGGTCAAAAATCATGTGCACAGAGAAAGAGAGAGAGCAGGAGAGAATAAAAGGAAACAGACTTTTCCATGTACTTCTGTTTGTCCCTCCCATGCTCTCAGATGAATAGATGTTGCCCTCCCCTTAGGTCCCACCTCTTAAAGATCTTACTACCTCTTAAAGCCATTACACCGGTGACCAATTTTTTTTTTTTGAGAGGTGTTTTTCTATAGTGTGCATGTGCTCACAAGAGAGACAGAGATAGATAGACAGACAATGAGAAATCACAACACCCCCTCCCCCTGGGGGATGGCTATACTGCAATCCCTTCTACTACACTCTCCTCTTGGGATCTTGAGCATTCATGGATGCATTCGGCATCACCTTAACTGCTGGGTCAGGGACTCTTAACTGTGGTCAACTATGTTGGAGTCCAGTAATGTCACCATTACATCATCTGCCTGTCCCAGGCAAGTTTTTATAACAAACTTTGGGAGACAAACCACTATCCAAACCACTGCATTCTATCCCTGGTCCCCAAGATTTGTGTCTTTCTCACATATAAAAGATAGAATTACATTCCAGGAGTCCAAAAGTCTTAACTTGTTTTAGCACTAACTCAAAAGTTCATGTCCAAAGTCTCATCGGATACCCAAGCAAATTTCTAGCTGTGAGTCTATAAAATCAAAAACTCACATTAGAAACTTCTCAGATATAATGATGAGGCAAGCACAGGATAAGAATTTCCATTCACAAAAAGAAAGGAGTAGCAGGCCCCAAGCAAGTTCAAAATTCAAAGAGAAGACATTAAATCTAAATGCTTGTGAACAATGCCCTTGGCCTCTATGTCCCACATCTCTGACTGCGGTTGGACCCTCCATGGCCCTGGGCAGTCTCACTCCCATGGCTTTGCTGGTATCAGCCAATGTGACTATTCATACTTGGAGTTCAGTGCCTGTAGCATCTTCAGACGGCCATTGCATGTTGCTGATGGTCCTTCAATTCTGAGGTCTTGAGGACAGTCTTACTCTTGTGGCCCCACTAGGCATAGCCCTCTTAGTGGATTCTCTCTGCCTTGATTTCAGATTTTCAGTTGACCCTGCCCTAGTGAAGTCTTTTTGTGGCTCTGACCTGGTGGTATGTCTCAATGTGTACCCCTGAAGTTTTTGGTGCATCCTTTGAAATCTAAGTGGAGGTGCCCATGACCCCAAAGTTCTTCCCTTCTACATGCCTGCGGGATTAACACCATGTGTAGCCTCAAGTGAATATAGATATCACTGCTGCCACTGTCTCAGTCTACATCTGCATGCTAGAATGATGGCTTGAGTTGCCTCTGGGGCTGATTGAGCCTTGGCTGGAGAAACTGTAAGCTGTACAGGATGGTCTTCCCATCCTGGCCCTGTCCCAGAAACCATTAAGCTGTCTTAAGTCTCTGGATCTGTGATGGGTAGACATCCCTGAATATCTGTTAGGAGCCCTGGGACTTTCTTCCTATTGTCTTTCTTATTAGCGTCTGGTTCTCTATTAATACTAATATCTTTCACAACTAGTTACGGAGCTACACTATAAGAAGTTCTCTGCCAAGCATGCTTTTTCTTTTTCACTCCTTATGTGGTCATGCTGGACACTTCCTAAATCTTTCTGCTTTGCTTCCTTCCTCTCTTGAATTTAACTAAGCATGGTTAGACATAACCAACCAGCAGACTAAGCATTTTGTTATTTAGAAATATTTCTGCTAGACAATTTAAGCACCATTCTTAAGTTCAACCTTCCACAATGCCTTAGGCCATGAATACACAGCATTCAAATTTTTGGTGACTTCAAAGAAAAGGTAGTCTTTCCTCCAGCTCTCAATAATTTCTCTATTTTCATCAGATATCCACTCAAAATAGCTTTTACTGTCCATATTTCTAAAAGCATTGTGGTCGTAGTGACTTACCCAATCTCTAAAACATTTTTGTTAATGTCTAAACAGTTTTTTTTTCTGAGCTTTCAGCAGAATTGAAGCCTTGCCTTGTCTGTTTCTCCAAACACTTACAATCTCTGCCCATTGCCTAGATCCCAAGCCACTTGCACATTTTCAGATATATGTATAGCAAGCAATACACCCTGCACACTGCACCAACCTCCTGTATTAGCCCATGGTTGTGTTGTGGAACAAAAACACCTGAGGCTGGGTGGCTTCTAAAGAACAGAGGTTTATTAGCCTCATAATTCTGGTATGAAAAGTACAAGACCATGGGCTCAGTATAGGCTAGCCTCTGGTGTAAAGTTACAACGTGGACAAGGGAAATAGGCAATTCAGAAGTCACAGGCAGAGAGTGAAAGAAATAGAGTAAACAGACACTTTCTCTGTTAGTCCTTCTCATGTTCCTAACTAAGTGGATGGTGCTTTCCTATTATGTCCTACCTCTTAAAGGTCCCACTGTCTCCTGAAGGCATCCAAGAGGTGACCAATCTTCCAGAGTATGAACCTTTGTGGGACAAACCATTATCCAAACCATAGCAGTTTACTTAGTGTGATTTGAGGGACCTCAAAAGATTTACTTCTCCTAACATTTGTCTCCCAATAGCTATAACTATGTCTTATATCCACCACTAAAAGAGTTGCTTTGGGCCAAAGCAAATAACAATAGAGTCCCCTGCTCGCCTTTGCTTATACTGCTGCCCTTTCCATCTGTTCTATAATGACATCAAATTCTCTTAGCTCCTCCTATGCAGCCTGCTAATTTTTATTTGTCAGAACCACTCCCCACTCTTACATCCCAATGATACCTCATTTCTACCCCTTTTCAGGTCTCAGAAGACCCTGACTCTACAAATCTGGGTCTACTAGTCATATACTCTGACAGATATCCCTTATCAAAACTCTCATCATACTAGATGGTTCATGTTTGATGCTTACTCCTGATTTAATACTCTCTTCTAAATACCAGATATCCAGGATGACCACTAACTCTCATCCTGGATTATAAACTGTATACTCAAATCCAATATAGTGTCTGATACACCCTAAGTGACAATCAGTATATGAGTCTTTAAAAAGGTTATGAAAGAGACCAGCATTTGTCACGATGGTTAGGGTGCTGGACTCCCACATGGTCAACTATGGTTTGAGTTCTGGGCCTGGTGGCTTGAAAATCAGGTCAGGCACGTGTGTGTGTGTGTGTATGCCCAAAATCTCAAGAAAAGAATAGAGAAGAAGATATTGCAGTTTGGCCATCCTTCCTGGGGCATGGTTTCTTACTGTCCCTCTCTCTGTCTTTAGCAAATGCACACACCCTATGACAAAAACCTGAAAAAAAAAAGGTTTATGGAAGATGAGTAGTATAAAAACTATGCATATATTTCAAAATTTTTTACACCAAAATAAACTCATACTTTAGTTTCATTTTTACGTAGTCTTTATGAAACCCCCTAATATTTGTTGTAATAAATCAAATTAGAATAAATGCCATGATTTGTATGAGAACTCATTAATTATTATTAAACCACAGACCCAGTTTACTTCATAGATTCCCAATGAGGGTGATGAAGCATGATTCATAAGTCAAATGCATTTGGATTGATGGAAGGAGCAGAGTATTACCTACAAAAATCATAACCAGAGAAAATAAAACCTAGAGAATGACACCTTGGATTTTTAAACTTTGGAAGAGGACATTCAAAGACAAGGGTTTCTTGCCCTTACCCAATTCTTCCCATATCTAAATTGGTTCCTATTCTTGTAGGCTTACTCTGAGCCTGTGCAACTATTATAGTAAGCCCTTATTGGTCCTTCTGGTGGAAGATGTCACATCAGGAAGTCTAGATTAGGGCAAGAGAGCCAGTATTGAGGGTTTGTTCCTCCAAGCAAAGTTTATAAAAGTGTTGAGTGACAATTCCTGTAAGTAGACTCCCATTTCCAGATTTGAAGTAGGTTATTAATCTGCAGAAATAAACTTTAACTACTTGGGACACTGGCAGTTCTTATGAACTTTTTGTTTTCCTGTCCTCTGGCCAGAAAATATACATATATTAAACAACAAAACAGGAAAGAATATTTTTCTAAGGAAAATATGTGTGAATACTATCTCACAACAAAACAATTCTTTATAAGAAAGTAGATTTTGAGACCCAGATAAATACTTAGTACTTGATAAATGTTCATTTGTCTTAAACTCAGTTTTACTTTCATATTTTATGGAGATTTCTACAGATTATATAAGCAGTGGCTTAAACTCTTCAAATTTGATCTCCATTGATGATTAGGTCTTTTTTATTTGCCCAATATGAGCCTACTTTCAATTGATCCAGTCTTACCATTAAATTGTGAAATCATATTTGAAGATGTATAGCCATTGGTGACAGAGTTGTCTTTTTAAAAAAGTTTTTATTAATAATGTCCTTGAATAATGTGAGCATGTGAAGAGGAAGGAGATAAATATGGAAAAGAAACAAGAAAGAGTTAAAAGTGAAAGAAGAAGTGGGACTAGCAGTTAGTGTAATGGCTATGTCACTGGACTCCCATGTAGTCAACCATGGCTTGAGTCCCAGACCCGGTGGCTTAAACTAATGCTGGGCGCATATGTGTACATGCCCAAGATCCCGAGAGGAAAATGGAGGAGAAGGGATTGCGGCATGGCCATCCCCCTTGGGGGGATGATTTCTCTCTTTCTGTCTCTCTGTCTCTCTCTGTCTTTCCAGTGAGTGCGCGTGCCCTATAGCAAAAACCTCTCAAAAAAAAAAAAAGAAAGAAAAAAGTGAAAGAGGAAATGAAAAGAGGGAGATAAAGTGAATTGACTTTCTTCTCTCCTCCCCATACAAGATGGTTTATAGTTCTGCCCTAGTTTTGAAGGGATTTTTTCCCCATTTCTTTTAGAGATGATCATACACCCTGAATTCTACAAGCTTACAGTTTGAAAAGTGAAAAACAATTTAAATAGATCCTAAAAATACATACTCAGCCATTTAAAGTTAGAATGGAGAAAATATATTTCAAGAAGAGCTGCCTCACTGAGCTTAAAAATAAAATTTTACCTTTTTACTTCATTTTATTGATGGACTCGAGAGAAAAAAATAACTATAACCCTAGAGAATATTTTTATCACATTTGCATTTTAGAATGATGCAGACACAATTAGAAATCTTAAAAAATCCAAGAGAAAGACAAATCAATACAGAATTTTTTGGCTTGGGAAGATACCATCATGGGAGAAGTTGAAGTCCAGGTACTAGGAAATAGCTTTGCTGTACAGGGGGAGGGTGTCCTTTGAATCTGCATTTTGGCAAGCATGACTGGAGCCCCTGAGGACTAGAATTCAGACTTTTGTTCATGCTGTCTCTTGTAAAAGGTCTTTAGAGAAGGAACCATTAGTGTTCCCTGAACCTTGTTCACCCAGAAACAAGTAATTGAAGGGATTCATAGCCCTCTGCCGTCTTCCCTTTAGAGCTAGCAGGCAAGTCTCTGAATAGGAGGGAGGAAAGAGTCTGACTTCAATAATGGATTCCAAGAATAGCTGAACAGCGTGGGTCTGCTGACAGCTCCCCACTCCCTGGTAGGCTGCTTCCGTAAAGGACTGGAAGAGAAAGCATAAGAAATATAGTTGTCTAAGCCACCAAGAGATGTGGAATTGAATACAGCTCACGAACAACTGCCTTCCACCCAAAGTATATTATGATGCAACTTCTTCTTTATCAGAGAAATTGCATATAAAGATGGATGCTAGTGATCTGATTTTGGGTGCTAAGTGGTACTATAACTATCAATCACGTGGGAGACTAAGACATAGGGACACTATTGGGCAGATGCAATTAAAGGAAAAGAGTTGATTCATTTTATCTGGGTGTTATCTTTTATCTATAGTTGTCACATTTTACCTGCATGATATCTTTCCACGTATAGAAATTAAAAGCATCTTTTATTTCACTCAAACTTGGGTTGTTATCCTAACTCTTCCATTGATAGGGTGAATAACTTTGTAAATTACTAGTCTCTCTGTGACTGAATTTAAAATAGAAATCGTAATACTCTCTGCTTTGGGGGGGAGGGGGTTTCCGTGAAGATTAAAGGAGATAATGTCAATAACATAGATAGCCTTGTAAGTGCCATGTCCTAAGCCTTGCAGAGACATTGGCACTACTGCCGTGATGGCTGTTCTCTGCCCGACGGCCCTCCTTCATGTTGTGCTGAAGGGTGGGGAGCAGGGAGACTAGGCACAAGTGTGTGTCTCTAATGAAAATAAAGACAAACAGTGAATTAAGGATCAGATATAAACATTATTTACTAAGGCCAGGAAACTAACAGAGGTAACAACAACAAAAAATCTGAAAAATATTATTTGGTTTCTGTTAAAGTAATAAAAATACTATTGTCAGTTAACCAGCAGCTAATTCTAACCAGTCATGCCCCTTAGGCCCCCAGAGCAGAACAGTGATGATTCTGCATATCATTAGTACGCGGCAGATTCATTTTGTTGTAAGCTTAATTTGATTACTTCACTAAATTCTGTTATTAATACTCAGCCTTCTGCTGCTTGTGCACCATGGCCACCTGTTCATGATGTTTAAAAACGAAAGGACATAATTCAATATCCACCCAATAAGAAGGGACATGACATCTCCCACTGCTGGGATGAAAACAAGCAACCGTGGAGGGTGACGTGGAGAAGATACTGCTGGAGCCTGAGTTGTGAATGAGATGCTGACCATAGCCAAGCCACTTTCCACCATTATAAGGGCTCTATCCACGTGTAGTTCACACAGCCCAGTTAGAATACAAAATCTACTCCAGGTACTTCAACAAGGTTAACTGAATAAAAGAAATAGTTACAAAGGTGATGAAGAGTTGAGAAAGTAAATAGGGACTGCAATAGAACTTAAAGTAGCAACTTTGACCCCTAAGGCTAGAATGACAATAGGACTAGGTGGTATTCCCAAAGTCCAGGAGCAGGCTACCTGCAGAAAACAGAACTGCAGAACAAGGTGGTACTTGGTTAGGGTTGGGATCTTAGAGACTGGTGCTACTGGCAGGAGTTAGAAATGTGAGGAAGATAGGGACCAACAGTTGGCATAATGGCTATGTAGCTAAACTCCCATGTAGTCAACTGCAGTTTAATTCCTGGGCCCAGTGGCTTAAACTCACGCTGGGCACGTATGCATGCATGCCCAAGATTTCGAGATGAGAATAGAGGAGAAGGGACTGCAGTGTGGCCACCCACCTGGAGGGTGATTTCTCGCTTTCTGTCTCTCTGTCTCTCTCTGGCTTTCTAGCAAACGAACGCTCCCTATAGCAAAAACCTCTCCAAAAAGAAAGAAATGTGAGGAAGATGAAGCTGTTGCCATCTCTGAAGATCCTCCCCAAACAGAGCAAGATGTAAGGAAATACTCTCATTTTCTCCCCTTTCTGCCTTCCAGCCACCTTCCAGTACTTCTCAGGAGCCATTTGCAAGGAGTCCTGAGAAGCCAGTTGCAAGGAATCCTGGGAAAACTAGTCACCAAAGGATACAGAACAGAAAATCAAGAAAAGGGACAGAATGGAACTAAGAGCAAACAGACCAGTACATAATTTTTTTAAAAAGTCTTTTTTATGTTTATTTATTTATTTCTTCCATGAGAGAGAAAGAGACGATGAAGAGAAGAAGAGAGACAAGTATCCCCAGAAGAGTCTTCACGCCATGATCTTTCACCTGCAGCCTCAGCCAGTCAGGTTTATAGGCATGCACATGCCCAGCATGTTCAGAGAGACCCCAGGATGTGAACCTAGAACTTTCCCATGTGGATCCAGCATTGCAGAGGATTGCATTATCTCTGTACCCTGTATCACCATCTGGCCCACATTATGTTTTATTAAAATAATTTTGTGAGAATTGGTCAGTGGACTGTGAGTTCAATGGAAAACCTCATATAGGAAGACTGCCAGAAACAGCCAGGTCATACTCTGGAGCCCTGGCTTAAGGAAGTCTAGGTCACACTAGCCAGAGATGAGGAACTTCAGGTTGCCAAGACTTTATGGCTCTGCTTGGTGTTTTCTATTGTCTCCTCTCTGGCAACAACTGTGTATTAATTGATGGTTATCAGGGTAGAAATAGATAATAGCACATTAATACAATGCAGTCTAAATTGTTTAAATTAATAGTCCTTTGTTTTGGATTATCCATTTATAGCTTTTCTTCACCATCTTGCTTAATTGAAACTTGGATGTCATTGTTCTCAGAATAATTAGCTTCTTGGATTTTTGACTCCACCAATAATACAGCTTTATAACAAGAACATGCTAAATTTGTACAGATCTTTACAGCTTACACAGTCACACACGTTATCCTATTTTGCTTCATGCTCTGATAGTCTAAAGTGAAGGGGAGAGAACTAGCATTTATTGAATATTGATGATATGCAAGTCACTGTGTGAAGAACTTTACAAAGATTAACTTGACTAATCATCAAGCAACCCAATGAGGCTGCTATTATTACTCTCCTTTTATAGATTAAAAAACTCACATGAAGAGAATGAACTGCCTGTTCTAGATCAAATAGCCAAATCCAAAACTCTATCATGATGAAAATTTGCAGACACACTTTTATTCTTTTTTTTTTTTTTGCCATAGGTCTCATGTACTCACTAGAGAGAGACAGAGAGGGAGGGAGAGAGAGAAAGAAAGATATCACCTCCCTTGGGTGTATGGCCATGCCATAATCCCCTCTCCTCCATTCTCCTCTTGGGATTTTGGGCACACATGTACGCACATGCACTACCGTGTTTCCAGGGTGGTTATTTTGGGACTCAGACCACCATATCGGTCACGTGGGATCCAGCACCTCAACCACCATACCACCTACATTTTATTAAATATATGTACACGCACACACATACATATATAAATGTTACATGTACACATGCACTTACATATACGTTTATTTCATAATTCTGTGGTATTTTACAAAGGCCTATGAACAATTCCTTTACTTAGAAAACCTTGATGTCAGATACATTTATTTGATGCCACGTGTGCTGTTTAGGTGCCAAAGATGGAAATGATAAAGCCTCAGTATGTGAGGACTGCAGCGGCCTGGTTTGTTATTCCAAGTCAAGATCTCCTGAGCCCCATTTATCCTCCATAAGATGAGGATGTTATACATTGAGTTGAAACACACAGCAATACTATGTACAGAAAACTTAATAAAAGTGTCTAATCTCTATAAAGTTAGATAATAAAAATTGTACTTACAGTGCTTCATTGCATAATTTCTTTTTTAAAGAATTATTTATTTAATTTTATTTATTCATTCATTTTATTTTAATTTGACCAAAGAGATATACAGTAAGAGAGAGAGAGAAAGAAGAAAAGTGAGAAAGCAAGCCACCAGACCTGGGACTCAGACCATGATTGTCCATGAAGGAGTGTCCAGTGCCTTAACCACCATGCCACTTGCTGGTCCCCTTTCATAATGTCTGAACATGACACCCATTATTGTACTAGGTGTAGGTTTGCACCTCACTAGTGACACAACACTGTATTGTGTGCTATTGACAGGTGTTTAACATTGTGAGTGTTCATCATCTGGTGATATAAGAAAAAAAATAAATTTAAAAAATAGAAAATACACACATTTAAGTTTTTTGTCACAGGGCACATGTGCTTACCAGAGAAAGACAGAAAGAGACAGTGAGAGGGAAAGTGAGAAATCACTCCCTGAGGTGATGGCTATACCACATTCCCCTTCTCCTTCATTCTGCTCTTAAGATTTGGGGCACGCACACACACACACACACACACACACACACACACACACATGCACCCAGCATGCTTTTCAAGCTGCTGAGTCTGGGACTCAAACTGCAATCAGCAATGTGGGAGTCCAGCAACTTAATCACTATGCCACATGCTGATGCCAAAAAATTATACTTTTAAAACTTAATTTTTTTTCTATTTTCTTCTTTTCACCAAATTTTTGTTTTCAAAAATTCACATATCCTACAAGTTAATTTCAAGTGCCACATTGTACTCTGTTTAGCACTCAGGAAGCCATGCTCCCTTCTGAGCTCAAATTGCAAGTTGCTCTCTTAGGACTTTCACCATATTCAACCTTACATTAAAGGTTGATTTAAAATAAAAAAATAGGGTCTACATTCTATCTGTCTGTCTCTCACAGTGACATAGACAATGTGAGTACTCAAAAATATATTTAGATTAAAGCTATAGCATCATCTGGGCCAGGGCATGGTTGTTGAGGCACCGTATTCCCGCATGGTTGACTGCGATCTGAGTCATAGACCCAGTGACTTGAAAATTACATCAGGCACATGTGTGTGCATGCCCAAAATCCTGAGAGAAGAATGGAAGAGAATGGATTGTGGTGTGGCCACCCCCTACGAGGGGAAATTTCTCACTTTCTTTCTCTGTCTCTCTCAAGTGAGTACACAAGCACTATGCTAAAAACCAACAAAAACAAACAAACAAACAAAACAAAACTATAGCACCATCAAACTATGTAAGTCAGAAATTTGGGGCGCAAAACGGGTAACCAACTGTCTATGACACTTCACAGCCAAGGGTTTCCTGGGATACGGACTTTCACTACCAAAATGGATTGTTCTGAGAAAATCAAGACAGGAAATTCCCCTTGATATATACTTTAGTGTTCTGAAATAAATGGGTGCTTCATTTTTATAACTCTACCATAAAACTTTGGCGAAATACATTCCTCAGAAATAAAATAGGCTTAAATACCAGGATAAGGATAAGAGAGCAAGAGACAATTATACAGACGTCTTAATCTGTCTAACCAGAGGTCCTTTTTTTTTTTTTTTTCATTTGTTTTGCTATAGGGTGCATGTGCTCACCAAAAAGAAATGAGAGAAAGTAAAAAAATCACCCCTCACCAACCAACATCTCTGATGAATATAGATGGAAAAATTCTCAACAAGATACTTGCTAACCGTATTCAACAGTATATATAAAAGGTTATTCATTGGGACCAGCACTTGGTGTAATGGCTATATCGCTGGACTCCCATGCAGTCGACCATAGTTCGAGTCCTGAACCCAATGGCTTAAGCTCATGCTGGGTGCATGTGTGTGTGTGCCGAGAGGAGAATGGAGGAGTAGGGATTGTGGC
>NW_006160114.1:5817126-5818523 GCF_000334495.1 Tupaia belangeri chinensis | reverse complement strand
CTGCAGAAAAACCCTCCAAAAAAAAAAAAAAAAAAAAAAAAGCTACTCATCACAATCAGGTAGACTTTATTCCAGGGATGCCAGGGTGGTTCAACATATGCAAAACCATAAATGTAATACACCATACTAACAGAAAGAAAGATAAAAACCACATGATCATTTCTATTGATGCAGAAAAAGCATTTAACAAAATACAACATTCCTTTATGATGAAGACTCTCAGGAAAATTGGCATAGAAGGATCATTTCACAGCATAATAAAAGCCATCTACATAAACCTATAGCTAATATTATACTGAATGGGGAAAAGCTGAAATCTTTTCCACTTAAAAACGGGTACAAAACAAGGCTGTCCACTTTATCTGCTCTTATTCAACATGATACTGGAAATCCTAGCCAATGCAATTAAACAAGAGAAGGAAATAAAAGGCATTCCAGTAGGAAAAGAAGAGCTGAAATTATCTCTGTTTGTAGATGACATATTTGTATACATAGAAGACCCAATAGTATCCACAAAAAAACTTCTTGCAATAATAAATGCATACAGTAAAGTGGCGGGGTACAAAATTAACTTACAAAAAACTATAGCATTTTTATATACAAACAAGACAGATAGAGACAGAACTGAAGAAATTAATCCTATTTATCATAGCCACAGAAAGTATAAGATACCTAGGAATAAAATTAACCAAGGAAGTCAAAGACCTCTATAAGGAAAACTATGATATGAAAACCAAGAAAAAGGGCACAAAAAAGTGGAAGGACATCCTATGTTATTGAATTGGAATAATTAATATAATCAAAATGGTAATCCTTCCCAAATTTATATATATATATATACATATATATATATATAGGTGCATCTCACTTCCTGACCCAAAAATATATTACAAAGCTGTGATTATCAAAACAGCATGGTATTGGCGCAAAAACAGACATGAGGACCAATGGAACAGAATAGAGATCCCAGAAATAAACACCAAAACACAGATCCAACTGATCTTTGACAAAGGGTACCAGTCAATCCAGTGGGAAAAGGGAAACCTCTTTAGCAAATGGAGCTGAAAAAACTGGGTATCCATCAGTAGAAAGATGAATCTGAATCCCTACCTCTCACCATTGACAAAAATCAACTCAAAGTGGATCAAGATCTAAACCTAAGACCAGAAACTATAAAACTACAGGTGTAAAACACTGGGAAAACTCTGGAAGTCATGAGGGTAGGCAAAGATGTCTTAAGTAAGACCTCCCAAAACACAGGCAATAATTCCCAAAATAGACAGGTGGGATTACATCAGATTAAGAAATTTCTTTTTTTTTTCTCTCTTTTTTTTTTTTTTTTGGAGAGGTTTTTGCTATAGGGCACGTGCACTCGCCAGGAAGACAGAGAGAGACCG
>NW_006160114.1:5812014-5817022 GCF_000334495.1 Tupaia belangeri chinensis | reverse complement strand
GCCTGGTGTGAGTTTTAAGCCACCGGGTCTGGGATGCAAACCATGGTCTACTACGTAGGAGTCCAGCAACATAGCCATTACGCTAACTGCTGGTCCCAGGTTAAGAAATTTCTGCACAGCAAAGGATACCATAATTAGTGTGAATCGACAACTCTCAGAATGGTAGAGAATATTTGTTAACTGTGCCTCAGATAAGGGCCTGATAGCCACAATACACAGGGAACTCAAGCTGTTTACCCAGAAGAAAATAATTAACCCAATTAAAAGATGTGAAAATGAGCTGAATAAACAACTCTCTAAGGAAGACATATGAATAGTCAAATAGCATATGAAAAAATACTCAACATCTCTCATCGTAAGGGAGATGAAGACCAAAACCACAATGAGATATCACCTAACCCCAGTCAGAATGGTGAAGATTTAAAAAAAAAAAAAAAAAAGATAAGTGCTGGCGGGGATGTGGTGAAAGGGGAACACTCCTACATTGTTGGTGAGAATGTAAACTGATCCAACACTGTGGAGAACAATATGGAAGTTCCTCAAAGATCTACAAATAGAACTATCATATGATCCAGCAATTCCACTCCTAGGTATCTACCCAAAGGACAGGAAAACACTCAGAAAAGTACTTGCCCACCTATATTTATTGCAGCACTATTCATGATTGCTAAGACATGGAGCCAACCCAAATGTCCATGAACAGATAAATGGATTGAAAAAGTATATCATGTATACTCCATGGAATATTATTTAGCCATATAAGACAACAAGACCCTGGAATTTGATAGCAAGTGGATGAATATGGAAAACTGGTTGCTGAGTGAAGCAAGTCAGGCTATGAAAGAGAGGCATTGTATGTCTCCATTTAACATATACCGGCTCTCCGCACTCTATGATAGAAACTGAAAGACTAGAGGACATAAAACCATTAAAAATTCTTATGAACACTAGAGACAAAGTGGAAGGATAGTGTGGGAGGGAAAAAGCACAGGAAAGATAATTTGGGGTAAAATGGAGAGGTAAGATATTTGTGGGACACAGATATAGTTTGTTATCTGTTGATGAGGATGTGTATAGTATTCTCAAGTGGACTGAGATATGTATCTTCCTAGGTAAAGTCTCTTTATAATCTAAATAATGTATAGAAATTGAATGTATAAATAATAATAATAACAACAAAGGAACAAAAAGAAAAAAAAAAGGAATTACCCCCCACCCCGGGGGTTGACCATACCACAATCCCTTCTTCTTCAGTCTCTTCTTGAGATTCTGGATATGCATGCCCATGTGCCAAATGTGATTTTCAAGCCACTGGGTCCTGGACTCAAACTGTGTAGTTAGCTTTGTGGTATCCAGCTTCCTTAACCTCTATGATACCTACTGGTCCCCAGAAGTCTGTTTCTTCACTCACTACATCAAAAAAATTTAATTAAAAAAAGATTGTGTTTCTTTTAATATAACTATGAGATCAACCTTTTTTTCTATTTTGGAGGAAAAGAAATACATCCACAGAAAAGATACTAATTAAAAATTCCTGCATCTTACATTAGAACCCTCACAGGTACTGAATGTTCCAATCAAAAGCAAGATGTATTTGCCCTGCAATTTCCAGTTCTATCCCCTCAGGTAGCCATATGAAATTAAAACTGGATGCTGGGAGCCAGGGTTCTTTGATCTAATGGCATCTGCAGTGGGGCATCATAACATGCTCATAACATGCTAATCTCATCTGAGCCTCTAGCAAAGGGATGTGAAGAGAAGCTAACAACCACTTTATCTTGCACTTGGAGTTACTCTATAGAAAGCTATTTGTGCCAGCTCAGAGGACTGGCATGACCACCACTCCACCACTTTGTGACACATGAGTCAGGAGAGCAAACAGCACATGCATTCATCATTCAGCTATTCATGTCAATGCACTTTATTGGGCACCTAAGGGTGACTGTCCTTCTGTTCATTGCTATGAATATAAAGAGGACTAAGACTGTTTCCAAGGTGTGTATGAACCAATGGAGAAATAAAGTGTTATGAGAGTAAAAGGGAGAGAGCAATTAGTTTTGCTGGAAAGGTCAAGGGAAGCATCATAAAAAAGGTGACACTCAGACAGGAGATAGAATCTTAAGAAACAGTCAGAATGTAAGGCCCAAAGATGGAGGTGCAGTGGTCAAGATTGCACTGGAAACTGCTTCCTAAAAAACAAACAAAATAAAACACATCGGTTTGCAGCAGTGACTGAATGACTAACATATGCAGCATGACATAAAGCAAATATAGCAATTAGGGATTTTTCCAGGTTCCACCATGTTCTGAGAACAAGACAGTGGTCTTCATGGCCCAAGGTTTTTAGACAAAGAGGATCTCATGACCTATGTACCCACTCCAAAAGCAGGAAAAGAATAGCCTGACCCATTTGTCCTATGACCCCCACCATGAGAGGAACACATGCACGAGTTCTTACTAACTAGGATAGAAACTCCTGAGAAGAGCCCCAAATTGGCAACCCACCGTTGAGTTGGAGCTTTCTCCTTTTTCAATAAAATCTCTTTGCTTTCTTCTCTGTGTGCCTGCATCTCTAAATTCTTCATGATCATGAGATAAGAATCAGATCCTGCACTGCTATTGGGCCTGATCACCTAATATCCCACCTTAAAATTTGTGCTGAATTTAAGGAATTTGAGTTACAAGGAAAAGAACACAAAGACGAGGAATATCCTGTAGAAGAGCATGTATGATATGCCCTGTGTAGTTTGCTTGGGCCACTATAACGAATTACCCTCAACCAGATAGCCTAAGAAGAGAAATCTATTGTCTCATAGTTCTGGAGGCCATGAATCTGAGATCAAGGAATAGGCAGGGATGGTTCCTTCTTAGCACTGTGAAGGTGAATCTGTTGCATGCCTCCATCCTTGATTCTGGGACTTTTCTGGCAATCTTTGGCATTTTTTGACTTGTAGGCTTATCACCCCAGTCTCTGCCCTCATCTTCATGTGACCCTTACCCTGTGTGTATATCTATGTCCAAATTTCCCTCTTTTATACTAAATTAAAGGCCCACTCTATTCCAACAAAATCTCATCTTAACACAACTAATTAGATCTGAAATGACAGTGTTTTCAAGTAAAGTCACATTCTGAGGTGTAGGGGGTTAAGACATCAACATACAAATTTGGGGGAAGCTGACATAATTCAATTCATAATACACTAAAAAACTAGTCTGATAAATTAGCACATGAAGGCTGACCCATAGTGTAGTGGTTAAGCTCTGTGCCTAGGAGCCAGATTACACATATCTGACTAAGGTTCAAATCCTGGCCCCAGTGACTTGAAAAACACACATAAGCATGTGTGTATGCATGCCAATCTCCTGATAGAGTGAAGAAATGGAGGTAAAAGGATTGCAGTGTGACCATACCCCTTTGGGGGCTGATTTCTTTCTCTCTGTGGGTTTCTCTCTCTGTTAGTGGACATACCCTCTGACAAAAAAGAAAAAAATTCACATAAGGAGAATAAAGTTTGTAAAGAGGTGGTAAACATAATATGAACAAAAAAATAAATAAAAAGAAGGTAGCAGCTAGGATTTGAAGAGATTCTAGAGCCAGAATCTTTTTGAGGTTTTTGCTATAGGGTACGTGCGCTTGCCAGAAAGACAGAGAGAGACAGAGAGACACAAAGTGAGAAATCCCTCAGGGGAGATGGCTATGCTGCAATCCCTTTTCCTCTATTCTCCTCTTGGGACCTTGGGCACGCACACACATGCACCCAGCATGAGTTTAAGCTACTGGGTCCAGGACTCGAAATGTGGTCAACTATATGGGAGTCGACCGCATTATGCAAAATGCTGGTCCCTAGAGCCAGAATCTTTACGCAAAGGTAAAGTCGAAATATATGCTCAGATGTTTGGGAAACACTGATCATTGGTGATTGGATAAAAATATTTTGTGACCATACATTTGAAGAAATGCTGCATTAAACAATCTTTAACAGGTTTCTTTATGATATAACTTCTCAGAACTACAATATGGTAATATGCTTTATAAATATACAAAGGTAAGAATATCCATTTTCTCAAACTTTTTTTTTTTTTAAGAGAGAGATTTCTGCTATAAAGTGTGTACACTAACCAGAGAGAAACAGAGAGACAAAAAGTGAGAAATTCCCTTCTAGAGGGATGGCCACACTGCAATCCCTTCTCCTCCATTCTCCTCTTGGGATTTTGAGCACGCACACACACACACACACACACACACATGCTTGGCCTGGGTTTTGAGCTACCAGGTCCAGGAACGAACTGCAGTTTGTCATGTGGGAGTCTAACAAAGTAACCATTACACCCTCTGCTGATCCTGTTTTCCAAACTTATGTCACTATACTTTTTTCTTTAGTGACCTCCCATTAAAAAATAGTAATTCTGGGGCCAGCAGGTGGCATAGTAGCTATGGCACTAGAATCACACATGGCCAGCTTTGGTTCAAGCCTCAGATCTGGCAGCTTGAAACTCATGCCAGGCGCAGGAGCATACATGCCCAAAATTTCAAGAGAGTAATGGAGAGGGAATTGCAGTATGGCTTTTTCCTGAGGGGTGATTTTTCACCCCTCTCTCTGTCTCTCTCTCTCCTGTGAGTGTATGTGCCCTACAACAAAAACAAAACACAGTAATTCTGGAGATACGGACATAGTTATCACATATACTTTTTACCTGGCTTCCTTTGTTATCTCTGAGCTCTGATTCCCTCATCTGTAGAGCTGAATAATCACAGCACCTCATAAGTCTGGGCCCTGTGAAGTGAAGAGAGTGTATATGGAACTGATTTCTAAAAGATAAACCATGCGCATGGCAATGCTTGGAAATCTTGTGAGTAGGAAGTGGGTGTTTGTAAATTTGTTGGAAATCAGATAAGAACGCAAACAAGAGTAATCACTTAGGGAAATAAAAGTCCTGTCAGAATAGAAACCCAGGGAACCAGCAGTTAGCGTAATGGCTATGTCGCTGGACTCCCACGTAGTCGACC
>NW_006160114.1:5781995-5811831 GCF_000334495.1 Tupaia belangeri chinensis | reverse complement strand
AATCTCTACAAAAAAAAAAAAAAAAAAAAAAAAAAGAATAGAGACCCACATGCTATCTTCCAGTTAGCATTAAAAACCTGAATAAAGTCCCCCCACATACTTGAGCTACTCCTGCCTTTCTCACCCATCCTCTAAATCCCTACTTCATTCATTGTTTCAACCAGTATTTATGTTCATTACTTTGCCCTAGGCTCATGGCTTCACCTTCAGGGCATGTTTTTTTCCAGATACTTTCCTAAATTACTTGAATTCAGTCTGCTCTCCCCTTCCTCCAAGCTCCTTGGCACTTACTTTCTGGATCACAATCTTGACATTTGCATATGCATTGGCTTGAACATTACTTCATTGCTTTCATTTGTATTGGATGCTCCTCCTAAATGAGACTGTAAATCTCCCCTAAGCAATTACTAATACCATCCCAGGGATCTCCAACAGCAGTGTGCACAATGCTCAATACATACAAGATGCTTCAAAAATATGCAATGCAGGGAAGAAAATGTTGTATATTAGAGAAAAGGAGCTCTGTAACACTGGGTTATATGAATGTTATACACATAGCAGCAACCACATACAATGTGGAGAATTTCCAGAAATAGACAAATTATGTTTTTCATGATTATCCATAAGCATAGTTGCTCAATAGTTCCTAAGTGCTCATGTGTGTCAGGGAACCACTAAATATAAGGCCGACATTACTTCAAAGGAGTTGAGCTTGCCTCTAGCCAGCACAGAGCTGTCATAGACATGATATCATGATAACATAGACAAGACTCTTCATTTTGCTTTGGGGACCTTTCTGAACTATTCTTAAATTTATTTAAAGGAATTTAGAAGAAATTTTATTTGTGTTTGAACCTAAAATCAAGGGCAATTTTAAAGTACAATGAGATGTTAAATTAAAAATCACCAAATATCTTTGGATAATATGCTGTAGGGATCAAACCAGTGCTTCTAGACTTTCAACTTTATGCTATGTGAGATTTAAAAAAAAAAAAAATTAGATTGGGGTCAGCCAGGTACACGGTGGTTAAGGCAGCTGGATCTCACATGGCTGACCACACGGTTCAAGTCCTGGATCAATGGCTTGAAAAATCACACTGAGCATACATGTGTGCATGCCCAAAGTCCTGGGAGGAGAATAGGGGAGAAAGAATTGCTGTGTGGCCATCCCCTCATCAACTCCCCTGTCAGGAGAAGGGGAGTGTGATTTCTTTTTTTTTTTTTTTTTTCAGAGAGGTTTTTTTGCTATGGGGCACGTGTGCTTGCCAGACAGAGTGAGACATAGAGACGGAAAGCGAGAAATCACCCCCCAGAGGGGATGGTCACGCCACAATCCCTTGTCCTCCATTCTCCTCTCGGGATCGTGGGCACGCATGCACACGTGCCCGGCGTGAGTTCGAAGCCACTGGGTCCGGGACGTGAACCGCGGTCGACTACGTGGGAATCCAGCGACATAGCCATTACGCTAATGGCTGGTTCCCCGGCAGTGTGATTTCTTACTTTCCCTTTCCCTTTCTCTCCCTCTTTGGTGAGTGCATGCACCCTATAGCAAATGCTAAAGAAAAAAAATTATCAGGTGGATGTGCTGTACTACATTAAAATAATGTTTGGAGGGGGACATTTATTTTTATCAACTGAAAAAAAGATACTAAGCTATTCACCTAATATTTTGTCAAAAGTTTAGATCATAAATGTACTGAAAATAAACTTTGCAACCTAATAAACCACTCCTATTCCTTATAATTGAAGAAAATATAATAATAATTCAAATATGCAGCCAATAGTTGTCTTCAAAACCACATTTACAAATGAACCAAAGGGGAAGAAAACAACGGAACAACAATCAAGTTCCTGGAAAGTTCCTAGCTGTCTGAAAGGCTTGCTCGCTCATCCAAAAATGCTCTGGACACATCCTGCTCTTTCCAGTATTTCTACCATTCAATACAGAAAGTTATTACAATAATTTATTTTTTTGATAGAGATTTTTGCTATAGGGCACGTGTGCTCACCAGAAAGACAGAGAGAGACAGAGAGACAGAAAGCGAGAAATCACCCCCTAGAGGGGACGGCCACGCTGCAATCCCTTCTTCTCCATCCTCTTGTCGGGATCTCGGACACACATGCACATGAGCCCCTTCTCAGTTTAAGCTGACAGGTCTGGGACTTGAACTGCAGTCGACTATATGAGATTCCAGCAATGTAAACATTATGCCATTTGTTGATCCCTGTTATTCTAATAATTTTTTTTCCAATCAAATTTATCGGTGTCTTCACAGCACTTAGAACTCAATGTATTAGTTTCTTTTCAAATAATTTTTTTAGAGGTTTTTGCTATAGGGCATATGCTCTCAGCAGAAAGACAGAGACAGAGAGAAAGTGAGAAATCACCCCCAGAGGGGGTGACCACTCTGCAATTCTTTCTCCTCCACTCTCTCTCAGGATCCTGGGCACACACGCACACGTGTCTGGTATGAGTTTAAGCCACCAGGTCTGAGACTTGAACCATGGTCCACTACATGGGAGTCCACCATTACGCCGACAGCTGGTCCCCCGAAAAATGATTTTTTTAAATGCCTCTCTGGTATGTAGCTTCAGTGTGGTAGAAAGAACACTGAACTAGAATCAGAAGACTGTGTTCCAAGTCATGGTCTGCTATTTACTCTCTGTGTGAATTCACTTAACCATCCGTGCCTCAGTTTCCCCATCAAAGGACATTCCCCTCTCAGAATTTCCTGATTCATAATAAATGTCCAGTCCTTGCCCAGTAAGTGAATGAATGAATAATCTTACAGTATCATCTAATTCTCTTTCTCTCTTTCTCATTTTGCTTTGGCCTCCTTTTTTCTTTTCCTATTTAATACTATGTCCTACTTCTTTTCTTTACTTCCAGTTCTACAAGCAATTTCTTTCTCTGTGACTTTTCACTTACAATCACCTCTCTTGCTTTCTTCATTTACTTTGGGGTGTTTTGGGTTTGTTGTTTTCTTGTTTTTAGATTTTTGTCATAGGGTACATGCACTCGCCTTAGAGAGACAGAGAAAAGGAAAGTGAAAAATCGCCTTAGAAAGACAGAGAAAAGGAAAGTGAAAAATCACCCCCCCCCACCACCTTCCCAGTGGGGAATGGCTTTCTCCTCCAACGACCTCTTGGAATTTTGAGCATGCACACATGTACACATACCCTGCATGATTTTCTACTACACTCTGTCTCCTTCCCCCACACCAGTCCTAACAATTGGAAAAGCCTTCTGCTTCATATTCCCAAGGTCAACTTTTTTCTTTTAGTCAAGACCTAACATAACATTCCTTCTACCTATTGAATACATTCAGCAATAAGTTATTAAAGTGGTGGTGAATTCATCTGCAAAGAACATATATTCTGAGCAATGAATTTTGGCAAAGAAAAGATAGCAAGTAACTGCAACCCACTTAGAAACAGGCGTGATTTCTCTAACCAATCGTTAACACATTTGTGCTACCATAATTACCGCTCTGGCAAATACTACATTGCCATAGAAACATTGTTTCCAAATACATATTTATAGATTTTATTGGTGGCGTATGTTAACTATGAATTAGTTTCCCAGTTTTGTATGAGCGTTGAGGAGGAAGAGTGATAAGGAACATGATTCAGTTTCCAGAGCTGCCCCCATGAGTTGGAGCATTTTAATGTACAACAGGAAGTTTCCTCCGACATTCTATAGTTCAAGGTGAGTACAACTAGCATCTTCCAAGACATAGTCATTGAAAAGTAAGGGAACTGATGAAATAAAAAGCACAGTGAGTTAAAGTAAGAGTCAAAATGCAACTACATGGAGGGGTTAAACAGTGGCACAGCAGTAAAATGTGTTGCTCTGCAAGGTTGACCCACAGGGGATGGTTCCTACTTTATGTCCAGAGATCTCCCTGAATCCAGCCATAGAGACCTCCCTGAATCCACTGGTCATGCACACACATACACATGATCTTGGACTGGCTGAACCAGGGGGTAAGTCGTGGTGTCAAGACCCTGTTGGAAGTGCTATCTCCCTGTCTCTCCTTGTCTCTCTCACTCATGGAAGAAATAAATGAATATATTTTTTAAAAATACAACTGTATTAGGAAAAGGTTGTATTTAAAAGTTTATTTCACTCTATATTTGTGCTTTTCCCAGTCTACTGTTTTGATCAGATTTAGAAAGGCATTTATATATGTACATGGTTTAAAATAAATGCCTTTTTAACAAGTTAGAGAAAATGAGGATATAATACAGGAGGAAGATCTTATTAGACCAGTTGTACAAGAGAGAGAAGAAGAGGTTTAGAAGCCACAAGGAAGGAAAGAAGAATATTCTAAATCTCAGAAAAGAGTCCCTCCAACTTCCCCGAACCTGATTCTAGGAGTTAAAGCAAGGGAAAAGAAGAGGAGATGGGAGTAGTGGGGATTGGAGAAAGAAATTGAAGGAGGAGGAGAAGAGGAGGAGGAGGTTAAAGAGGTGGGGGATAAGAAGCAGAAGGAGAAGACACCCAGATAGTATAAAGTGGAACAACATAAGGGGACTTCTTGCCCATTTCCTATTAGAAACAGCTTAGCAGGGTACCCTCAATTTAACATGGCAGGCATGGCAAGATAAAATGGTGAGATGAATGCCTCTCTAGGTTTGGAAAGTTTTTTTCCAGGATTTCATGGAGTAGATTATCAATTCCCTTATTAGTCTCTTCACCTTCTGGAATACCAATACTGGATGTTTGAATGTTTAATGGTATCTAATATTTCTTATATATTATTCTCTCTCTCTCTCTCTCTCTTTTTTATTTTTTATTCTCTCTCTCTCTCTCTCTCTTTTTTTTTTTTTTTGGCTATTGTCTCAGTCTTCGTGGTGGATTTTTCTAGGCCAGTGATTCTATCTTCTACATCTGAGATTCGATCCTCCGTATGATCTAGTCTAGTTTTAATACTTTCAAGGGAGGTTTTGATTTCCTTTATTACAGCCTCATCTCTAACAGCTCCATTTGATTCTTCTTTGTGATATGTATTTCCTCTTTCAGATTGTGCAATAACTTCCTCACCTCCTGGAAATTGTCAGTTCTTTTCTCCTGTGTCTTCTGGAGTTTATTGTCTCTCTTCTCTTGCAACTCTGTTCGCTTTGTCACTATGAATATTCTAAATTCTTTGTCTGACATTTCCATGAGTTCCATTGTACTGTCTGTGGATGAAGAGGAGTTATTCTTTTCCCTTGGAGCAGAAGTATTTTCTTCCTTCTCATATTCCTTGTGCCCCTGCAGTGATTTGGGAGCACAAGAAATATCATCAGATGGGTTGGGCATTTTCTTTCTAATTCTTGAAATTCAATCTGAGTGTTAAGAGACATACAGCAGGAAGTGATCTGCAATCTCTCTTCCGTTCCATTTTTCACCCTTCGTGTGTCAGATTCAGTGGGAATTGAGGAATATTCTGATCCTAATAGTAATCAGATATTGATATTGTTCACTTAGACCTGCCTAGACACTCAGTTCGTGGAGGTTGAGCCACTAATGGACGAAGTTAAAAGAAAAAGGAAAAGAAAAGAGAAGAAGAGGAAAGAAGAAAAAAACTATAAAAAAGGGGAAAAAAAGACAATAAAATAATTTTATACTTTAATTTTAAAGGGTGAAAAATAAAAGCAATATTTCACAGTTGAAGTTCAGTAGCCATCTCAGAATAGGCCTTGGTTTGTGCCTCTCCAAAAGCATTCAAAGATTCAGTTGCAAGAAATATAAAGGACCCCAAATAGATCAACCCAAGAAGATCTTCTAGACACACTAGAGCCAAATTGACCAAAACCACAGACAAAGACAGGATACTGAGATTGGCAAGAAACATTGAATTACCTACAAAGGATATCCCATCAGGCTAACAGCAGACCTCTCAATGAAAACAATGTGAGCAAGGAAAGAATGGGAAAATATATTCAAAGTGTTAAGGAGAAAACAATTTCAACCAAGAATACTGTACCCGGTAAGATTACCCTTCATATGGAAAGAAAAGACAAGAACATTCTCAGATACACAAAACCTGAAAGAATTTATCAACACCAGAGCAGCTTTCTCCAAGAAGTTTTGAAGGGAGTGCTATGCCAGGAAAACTAAATATAGACACACAGAAGTAAGAGTTCAAAAATGACCAAGAAAATGGCCAACTTAATGGTAGGGACAAGTCTGGAGTTGAATGTTATGTTCCAGAATGTAAATGGTAAGATTGGACCACAGCCGAAGGTAGATTAAGCACATGAGACTGAACTGGTGAAACAGAATCTTATGACTTTTGACTAAAACTTTTGACATTACTGATTTTCTTCTATGCTTTGTTTTCCAGATTTAAGGATTGTTGTCTTATCTTGAGTTGCTGATAGATTCATGCACCTACTATTTGAACAAAATCCTAACCTATTTCCTGGCTTTAATTTTTAAGCAAGCTCTCTTAGCATTGTTTTAATTTTGATTTATTAAAGCTAAAACTGCTTTACTTGAAATTAAAAAAATATGTTAAAAAATACCAATTTAATGACTGCAGTAAACTATATAACATCAGCTAGGTGCCATTATATAGTATATTCATTCTACCCAGAGCTTCACGCTTAAAGTCAGACATGTGTTCACAGATATGTATGTATCAGCTGAACTTGCTAATGAAAGTAGTTAGATTAATTAAGATATTTTGTGAATCAATAAAATATGGGGGGGATGAAAAGCAACTGTAGACACCAGAGACAGTGTGGAAGGAGGGTGGGAAATGGCAGAGGGTGAGAAATGGCAGAGGGTGAGAAATAGGGGAAAAAAAATATATATATAAATATATATATACATATATATATATATATATATATACACACACACACACACACAGATAGATTGTGATCAATTAGCTAAATTTATTTATTTATTATAATGCATTATCTTTGAAGACTTTTTATATTTTCCTCACATCCCCAAAAGTAATGGCAGTCTTATTTCTTTCCTTCAATATTTATACTATTTATTTTTGCATTATTACATTGGCTAAATTCCAGTCCAATTTTGAACAATATTATATATATATATATATATATGAAACAAGAAATTTGTTGATGATAACATATATGAGTAAGCTACTAGGCAGTATATTCTGAATGGAAAATCACATTTTATATGTTTTGAAGATGCTCAGTGAATAAATGTAAAATAAATTAATTTAAAAAATGGTGAAGTGACAAAGAGTCAGGAGAGCACATAAACATTTTGCTTAACTCTTATGTCACAGGCCCACAGTCCAGGCACCATGGGGAAATAGCTTAGAGGTGAGGTCCAAACTGGCTTGCCAAGAGCCACTCTGGAAAGGGCTCAGATGACCTCATAGCAGAGATTTGGGGGTCCACAGCATAGGTTGAGACTAGATAGGGAATTGCACTGAGATGCCAGAGATCTGCGCACTAAGAGAGGCCAAGTGAAGCCAATTTTGCTGTAAGAACCACAGGGCCCCATCACGTCTACTCTAGAGTGGGAGGCATGCCCAGAAACATTTATTGTACTTCACAGGGAGGCCAGTGATGCCTGCCTTCCATTAATACTCTGGGAGATATGGAATTAAATAAAGACAAGCCAACTGGGAAACACAATGGCTATTTCTTCAGAGCTTGCTGTAATGGAGTCAGTTACCATCACTTGTGTTTTGACAGAGATTCAAAGATACTCTGAGGAGTGGGAAAGTTTTGTAGTGGACAAAAAGGGAAGACTTTAGGTGTCCCTAACTGGAAGCTATTGCTATAGGGAAGCTGTAAGCAGGCTAACTAAAAGTTGGACATCCTGTGTGAATGGTTAGGGATACGTGTATTTGGCTTTCTCTAGGTTGGTACTAAGTTGGAAGTGGGTAGAAAAAATAAGAAAGCTGTCAATTATTAATCAAGTCATGGCCATTTTTGGCTGGCTGTTACAGGAATTATTATTAGGGTTCTGCTTTGTCAATAGTGATAGCAATCTTGCTTCTCATGAGTCTGACTTAGAGCAAGTTGGCTTTTTGGGTGATTGTTGTAGATAAGGTGGTTGGTTTCCTGAGAAGGTTGCGGCAGGTTGTGAATCAGAGTTCTGTTTTACATATGGTCTGGCTAATGTGGATTTGTTATATTCAGTCTTTCAGAACACAAAATTGTCTCCTGCCACTTAGGTGGCATAAAAGAAGGGCAAGGAGTGAGAACTCAAGGGAAAAGAAACAGTTTTTCTGGAAGATTCAAACTTTCAATTGATTGAACATGTATCCAAAAGACAGAGTCTCAGGAAAAAATGCTTAACAGACACAATAATTCAAGTAAACAAGGCAAAGAGGTTATGAATGGTATACTACAATAGAGTATAAAGAGGATGTTGACAACTTACATATACATAAGTGTGTGTGTGTATGTATATATATATAGATATATAGATAATCTCAAAAACCTAGTAGAATGAAAATTATAGGTAGATAACATAATATAATGTTCTTTGTTGAAATGATAGATATGATAATATCATTAATTTGATTATCGCACACTACATGAATGCATTAAAAACCCATATTGTACCTCACAAAGAGGTACAGTAATTAAATGTAAATAAGAAATCTGTTGTTTGTAATGGTTACGGTAATGTCTTTGACTGAACCAATATGTAATGTATTCAAGATGGGAAAATTCATTTGGTATGCTATAATAATACACAGTGGTTAAAATTATAAAATAAAAACATTTTAAATTATGAATAAGAAATTATAAAATTAAGGGGAAAAAAGAAGAGAGAGACAGACTGAGATTTTTGTAGCCTGGAAGAGAAAAATTTATCATTAATAGACATATTTACTTGATTGTTTGCTAGCAACAGAATTGGAAGGTCCAAAGATAAATGAAATTGGCTTGAAAATATAGCGAGGTACATTTTTTGCACACTCAATTTGTAATGTCCAAATTTTGACCCTGTTATCATTCAATTTGTAAGTGAGAAATCTGACAACAAAAGTGGTCAAATAATAACAATCATTAAAATTATATATTGTAAGGAGCCACTTTCTGGGAAACTCATTAAGTTCTGCCCAGGACACTTAGACAGGAAAAGGGTAGTAATGATACTTGAAGGCCATGCCCCCATACAAATGAACAGAAATGCAAGAGATTGAGAATGATAACACTGGGGCTGGCAGGTGCCATGGTGGTTCAGGGTGCTGAACTCTCACATGACCAACCATGGTTCGAGTCTCAAACCTGGCAGCTTGCTTTCTCACTTTCGCTGTCTCTCCCTCTTCTCTCCTCTCTCCTCTCTCCTCTCTCTCTCTCTCTCTCTTTCTCTCTCTCTGTTTCTCTCTCTCATATGTGTGTACTTGCTCTGTCCCTCTCTGGTCAAATTAAAATAAATAAATAAATAAAGTTAAATAAAATCATTCTTTAAAAAAATTATTTTAGAAAAGATAACACTTACTCAACCCTAAGAAAACTAATTTACAGCTTTTCTAGGATTTTGAAATTTCAGATACTGTAGTTCATGGTTCACACAAGTATATATACTAGCATAGTGGGTAAGGCAGCTGAATCTCCAGGGCCGCCGACTACAGTTCAAGTCCTGGACCTGGTAGCTTGAAAATCATGCCAGGCATGTGTGTGCCTAAAACTCTTGAGAAGAAAGAAATGAAGGAGAAGAGACTGTCACATGACCATCCCTTAGAGGGAGTTCTCTCTCTCTCTCTCTCTCTCTCTCTAGTAAATGCATGCACTCTCTGGCAAATAAATAAATAAATAAAATTTTAAAGTAAGTCACCTTGGGGACCAGCAGATGGGTAATGGTTGTATCGCTGGACTCACACTTAGCCAACCATGGTTCGAGTCCTGAATCTGGCATCTCAAAATTCACATCAGGTTGGGACCAGCAATTGTCGTAATGGCTATGTTGCTGGACTCCCATGTAGTCAACTGCAGGTTGAGTCCCGGACCTGGTGGTTTAAAACTCATGCTGGGTACGTGTGCGTGCATGCCCAAGATCCCGAGAGGAGACTGGAGGAGAAGAGATTGCGGTGTGGCCATCCCCCCGGGGGGTGATTTCTCGCTTTCTGTCTCTCTGTCTCTCTATCCCTCTCTGTCTTTCCTGTGAGCTCATGTGCTCTATAGAAAAATCTCAAAAAAAAAAAAAAAAAAACCCAACAACAACAAAAACAACTCACACAGGGGATATTTGCATGCATGCCCAAATCCCTAGAGGAGAATGCACAAGTGATTGGTGATTGTGGCATGACCATTCCCTCTGGGGGTGGGGGTGGACTTCTCACTTTCTGTTCCTCTGTCTCTCTGTTTCTAGTGAGTGCACGGACCCTCTCTCTCAAAAATAAATAAATAAATAAGTAAAGTACCCTGGTATTAGATGGTATAAACTGAGCTGGAGAGTCACTCAGAAAGCTGTAATTACAATTTAGGACAAGCTTCTTCAAGCAGGCTGTCCTACTCAATAGTTCTCGGTCACTGAGGCTCACATACAGCTGAGGGTCAAGCTTCCCACATCAGCACCTCTGGAACTGCTTCCCCTCCCCACATTCTACTTTAAAACACTGCGGCCAAGGCTAAGGGAGCAGAGGTTATATAAGCAAAAAGAATTAATTGCTTTGGGCTTGCTATGATTAGTTAGAAAATAAAATGAGATTTCATGAAGCATCTTTGTATTCCAGAATTCCAAATCACTTCTTATTATGAATTTAGAGTAATACAAGTATAATATTGGGTAATTAATGTTCATTTTGAATACATTTCTAGAATTCTAATTCCTTAAAGCATGTCTTAAGATGTTCTCCACCCTGACAGTCGCATTCTCAAATGCTCAATGCCACCTAAATGGACTGGGTTTCATAAATTCTGTATTGATATTACAATGGAGTAGCAGAATAATTTTAGGATTTTTTTCATTCGATAATTGCCCTATTGCTTTTGAAAATAATGACTCTCAATTATTCCAGTGTGAGAAGCATTCATTCTATTATATTATCTAAATTTGTGTAGATATTACAAGGCTTTATGCAGCCCCTGGTAAAGACACAAAATGTTCCTATTTCTCTCAATTATGCTTTTTTTACAGTAATTTGCACAACATTTTCACTCAGATTCATATTCACTACAAAATAAACTTCGGCGTGTTGCTCTTAAGCCTGGTATTTTTATTATATTTATAATCCCTATTTTGTCCTTCTTTCTATCTGGGATAGAGTTAGTAATTAAAATAAATAATGTTTGACCATTGAATTATCTATCATGTGCCAATCACTGTGTTTATTATCTTCATTTTCCAGGAGGAGGAAACAGGCTCTGAAAAGCTAAATACTCGTGGGTGATGACACAGTACTAAGTTGTAGACTAGCTAGGTTTGTCTTAACCACAGGGTCTCACTGGGTTTTTCTTCAACCAGGAAGGGACGATCACTTTCACAAGTCAGTGTCCTCGCTCCTTTCCTCTTTGTCCTACCTAATTTGGATAGATGTTCTCAAAGACTGTTGGCAATGCAGTCAAGAGTTCTAAATTTGAACCCTGCATCCTCTACGGATACTAGCTGGGCAATAGTACATGCACTTGTCCCTGTCTAAATCTGGGGGACCTACCACAGTTAAAAAGTACATCTTACTGTCATCACAGCGTAATGCAGGTAGGGCAGCTCTTCTCCAAGCAGTGGCTTGGGAATCCAGGCTGTTCCCATTTTCTCGCTACAAAGATGCTCTCTCATTGTCCAGTTGGCAGAAAGCCATTTGACTGAGAAAGACGGCATGTGGATGGAAGGCACTTCGATGCATTGGCCAGAACCAATCACTTATTATCAGCCAACATGTCCGCGTTAACTGAAGGAAAGGTGGGAGAATGAAAATGAGCACATGAGTATCAGTGAATATTAGCAGTTTCTGCCACACTGGGCTAGTTGTTTGGGGCTGTTGTTTTCTTTTCTTAATCTATTTGGGTCTCTGTTTCCACTTCTATAAAAGAAATATAAAACATTTAACAGTGTCCATTAATTCCACGTTTTTAGATTTAATATTATATAAATATGTATATAGGTTCTCAGTGGAGATACAATGCTCCTTGCTCCTTTCTTTGGACTGATGAGAAAATCAAGAGAAGAAAGTGGATTTACCAAAGCAAACCTCAGCGACGATATGCAGAGAAGTCAGATTTTGGAATTCTTCACACAAGATACTATATTCTCAGCCAAGGATAGAAAATAGAAACTTAGTGGCAGAATAAGTAAGCCCTTTGAAGGAAGGAAGAAGGGCTGTTAGAGTAGAGGGAAAAAATGCAGGGTTTGTGTGAGTGGGAGGATTATGAGACAGATAAGTTAATTTGTTTTTGTTGATGGTATTTTTCTTTACAAAATTAGAAGGCTGAAGGATAATAAATAAGTAGAAGAAAATCCACTAATAACTATGGTGCATCTCTGACAACACTAATTAGAATTGTTTTTGTTTTCCAATTCCCTATATTCTCTTTTACTTCAAGAATCACTTGTTCATTTAATGAACTGAGGAAATTCTTGTCCTAGCTTCCCAAGTCTCCCCTCTGATGCATATCTTTCAGCTGCATATTTTATGAGCCCCAGCATTTTGGTATAATTTCATTATTATTTAATGCTTACTCATATCCCAATATGATTTTTTCTCCTCTACATTTTCTAAATCCCCAGTATATATTGTTCTGAGGCTTTTCATCTTTGTAAACGATATCAATGACAGCATGATGTGGACTCCACTTTTGTAGAAGTATGGAAAAAGTATTCTGCAGTTGAAAAATGTAATGTACATTCCTAAGTCATCTATTTTATAAGCATGAGAGTAGCATATAGGTCAGAAAAAAAAATCAGCTCACATTTCAATAACCTGTCTTCCACCTATTGCTATTAGACTTTTTAATTGGCATTTTGTGACAAAGATTAAATTATTTAAAAATTTTATTTATTTATTCACTTATTTTAATTTGACCAGAGAGAGACAAAGAGAGAGAAAGTGGGAAAGCAAGCCACCAGGTCTGGGACTCAAACCATGGTCGGTCATGTGAGTTTGTTCAGCATCTTAACCACCATGTTACTTGCTGGTTCCAGTGAGAAAGCAAGCCTCCAGGTCCAGGATTTGAACCATGGTCAGCCATGGGGAAGTTCAGCGCCCTTAAACACCACACTGCATTGCTTTTAAGAATAACTTCATTAGGGGCCAGCAGGTGGGGCAGTGACTAAGGCACTGGACTCCCACATGGCCAGCTATGGTTTGAGTCCTGGACCCAGCCGCTTGAAACACACTGGCTGCATGTGTGTGCATGCCCAAAATCTTGAGAGGAGAATGGAGAAAGGATTTTGACTTGGCCATCCCCCCTGGGGGTCATTTCTCACTTTCCTTCTCTCTGTCTTTCCAGGTAGCATACTTGCACTATAGCAAAAACCTTTCTCTCTCAAAAAAAGATAACATCTTTATTACTTTTGTGTAATTACATGTTTATTATAAAAAAATTACTATTCTAAAAATATATGTAAGTTAAAACAACCTAGCCATTATTTTACTATTGCAATTTATTTGAGAAAAATAGTTGAGAGGCCATGCTGTGGTGGTGCTAGTGGGAGGGGACCTCTGCAATAGCTCCAGCTCACTGGAAGCCTGGATTTTGTTCCCAGCCCAACCTAAACTGACTGGGTGTGGTAACAGGTACTGTGGCTCTAGCTAACTAGAAGTCTGGGGCAGGAGGATGGCACCTTGAGAAGACCCTGTCAAGATTACCTCTCTCTCTTTCCCTTTACTCTCCTGTTTAAAAAAAATATATCATTGAGACATTTTCTTATTCATTTACAAAATAAAATAAAAACATTAATGAAAATATTCAAATGACCTTCTAGTTGACTGCCTTTTAATTAAAATATGACTGGAGGCCAGCAGGTGGTAGACTCCATAGCCAACCACGGTTTGAGTCCCAGACCTGGCGGACTTGAAACTCATGCTGGGTGCATGTATGTGCATGCCCAAAATCCCAAGAGGAGAAAGGAGGAGAAGGGATTGTGGTGTGATCATGCCCTCAAGAGGTGATGTCTCTCTTTCTGTCTCTGTCTCCCTCTCTCTCCCCAGCAAGTACATGCCCCCCACACTGCAAAATCTCTAAGAAAAAAAAAAAACCTATATTTTATTAGTTCTGAAGCACACTCTTTTTCACATCTCTAAAATCAGGTGGCTTCTGTTTCTGTCACTGTGGCCAAACACAGTGGTCTTGATGTGACACCCACAGCTTGGACCTGCACAAATCTGGTTGCTATTCCTGGTGGCCTAACGGGCCATATGCAACTCTTCAGCACAATGGAAAAAAGGTGGATGAGTCTTGTTCGGTGTCTATAAACCTTTCCTTGTCATGTTTTGACTAAAAGAGACACATACCCCCAAGTGAGTAACACTGATTACCTCTGAGTTGTAATAGTTTTCAATTCCTTTTTGAATTTTTCTATATGTTCTAAATTTTATAAAATAAACTAGTTTTACTTTTATTCTTTTCCTCTTTTTCATTATTTATTTTATAAATTTGATCACTGAATATCATTACAGGTTATAAAATGAATTTCCCATGAATATACTTTAGGGGACAATATAAATCAATGAAACTTTATTAGGGGACTCTGGGTTGATGTTAGTCTAAACTTTTTTCTCCCAACTATTCTCTGAATCATGAGCGTTTCTCTATGACATAGGACATGGAAGGGGAATATGAGACATAACTTCAACATGTATCTCTAGGAGAAGAAAGTGCAGGTACATAGCCCAGAGGTAGGTGACCCTCTCTGACATTCAGGATGAGCACCACTCTTTACTACGCAAAGGTGCTGGGTTGTCAGGACCCGATGACCGCTGAGAAGTAGAGTCTATTTTTATTCTAAGAGTTTTCTTAAGAAGCAAAAAGATATACTTCCAAAGCCTACAGTATGTGAGGACTTCAAAAGTTTTTAAAAAATTAAACTAAACTATAAGCTTATTTTGGTGCATTTTTAAAAATATTTGTGCATAGTTTTGCAAAATATGCATTTTCCATGAACTTTTTTAATACCCCCCCCCCATAGGATTGACAATTTCCCAGTTTGGGCTTTAATAGATTCAGCAATATGTTGTTTACAAGAGACACACATGCGTTAAGAAATAGAAGATAGAAAAAAAATAGAAGATAGAAAATATCAAGATAGTATACATAAATACTATTATATTAGTAATTATGTTTAATAAAAATACAGAGAAAATACAAGATGAATCCAAAGAGTCTTCTAGTGCCAGCAAATAAGACAATGCTCAATAAACAAAAAGATGAGAGCATGGAAAAGTCACAATAGCCAAAGTTGGAGCAATTTGAGAAATGAAATTAAATATCCTATTTTCTTTCTTCCTACAATAGCACCTTGACTGGTCATGGTCCCTACATCTTCCTTGTTAAAGGATCTAAGCTGTTAACAATTCTACCTTAATTGGACTATTGTAGTTTTCTTTCTTTCTGTTTTTTTTTTTGTAACATTTGAGATATTATTCACATATTACACAATTTACCCATTCAAAGTATACAATTTGAAGGCTTTTTATATATTGGCAGAGTTGTATAACCCTTATCACAATGAATTTATGACATATTTATTATCCTCAAAAGAAACTCTGTACCTATTATCAGTCAAGTTCCCACTTATCCCTAAGTCTCTCAGCTCTAGGTAACCACCAGTATAAATTATGTCTTTAGATTTACCGTGTGGTCTTCTTGGCCTGTTTCTTTTTGTCACTTAGCAAAATGTTTTCAAGGTTGAGCTATGCTGTAACACAATCATATTTCATTCCTTTTTATGCCTAAATACTATTCTATTCAGAATGAAATATATCAAATACGCATTTTGTTCATAAATTCAACCCATTGAAGGACATATAGGTAGATTATTTCCACCTTTCATCTACTGTGGGTAATGCTGCTTTGACAATTGCTTGAAAAATTGTTTATGTGGATACCTTGGCTACATTGCAGAACATGGGAGGACTGAAACCAGACCAAAGAAACTCCTGTATCTCAGACATACTTTTCATTACCTCCATTGCACGTTACATAGTCAGGACCAATTACATAGTCAGGGTCAATTACCCCAACCACTACAGTAGTACTCTATATTTTTTTGAAAATATTTATTCTATTTAGTCATAAAACCCTCAATTGGCCACGTGGAGGTCTCAACTTCAAGTTTAATAGAACCATTTCTACGTCCCTCATTGGAAATTCTCCTTTCTCAGGAACTAACACCTATAGATCAACAGAACCCAAAGTCACAGGGAAAGGAAGCAAAAATATTGCTAGTAGATCACTAGGGGTAATGGAAAGAAGAGTCACTCCCATTTTCACTCCTTGATTCTTAGTCTTGTGATTCCTAACTACAGGAGAAAAAGCACCACATACTAGAGAATGACTTGAATATAACTGTATTCCAGGCGACTTGTAAGATGTTGCAACCCAGCTGGTACCAGAACTGAATCCTTAAAGACCATCCCACTTTCTATCAAGTCAGTTGCTACAAAATAATATAAATGTAATGTGTGAAGATCAGTGAATTCCACGAACATGTATTTTTGGCTGTGCTGAAAATGAGTTCTTTGATAAGCAGCAATGTTGTTAGGAAAGTGCTTCGGTAAAATTTTTACGAACAGGGACCAGCAGATGACATCATGGTTACATTATTGGACTCCCACATGGTCGACTGTGATTCAAGTCCCTGACCTGGTGGCTTGAAACTCAAGCCAGGTGCCCAAAATCCTAAGGGAATGGAGGAGAGGAGATTATAACATAGCCATCCCCCCTGGGAGAGGCTCCTCACTTTCTGTCTCTGTCTCTCCAGTGAGTGCACATGCCCTATAGCAAAAATCTCTCTCTAAAATAAATAATTAAATAAATAAATAGAATAAGAAGTACTATGAGCAGGAACAGCAGCGTAACTTTCTGTTCTAATGAATACTAAGTGTTGCACCTTCTGTAGTAAGAATAATGCAGTGCAATTGATCTGCCAACAACATCCTCCTGAAGACTGACACCACTGTAGGAGTTCATAGCTTCTTTCTGCTATTGGCAGATTGGAAACTTAGCAGCAGATGAGCTGGATAGGCCACGGTGAATGGAAGTCTATGTTACAGAGCCTGTGCACAACTTCTATCTCTGCTGTCATGCCCACTTTGTCCATGAGACTTTCGGGTAAGTTTAAGGTCAGATTGGAAAAGAGCCTGACTGATAACCCAATAGGTCATCTTGTCTTCCTTATTATTTTTTTTTTGGAGAGATTTTTTTTTTTTTTTGCTATAGGGTGCGTGCGCTCGCCAGGCAGACAGAGAGAGACACAGAGACAGAAAACGAGAAATCACCCCCCAGAGGGGATGGTCACGACGCAATCCCTTCTCCTCCATTCTCCTCTCGGGATCTTGGGCACCCACACACATGCGCCTGGCGTGAGTTTTAAGCCACCGGGTCCGGGACGCGAACCGTGGTCAACTACGTGGGAGTTCAGCGACATAGCCATTACGCTAACTACTGGTTCCCTTCCTTATTATTAAGATGTTCTCTGCTGAGTTGCCTTTGGTGAGCATTCAACGAGGCATGAATATCTTCACACTGTGTGCTCATTACCTTTTCCCTAGATGTCTTTCTCACCTATGTTTCAATTGTTCTTCTTCTAAGTCCCTAAAAACCAAACCAAACCATTAAGCACCACCCATAAAATAATGTACTTCTACACTTTGGCCATATCTACTGCATAACAACCAAGCTCACTACCCAAATTCTGCCACATGGGAAAGTTTATTTTGTCACTATATGTCAAGGCCACCTGGATGAGTCTATGATGCTGTAGCCATCTACTTTCACTTGGTGCCAACAAATAACATAGCACCATTTATAATTCAGATCAAAAGATTTTCATCTACCATCACCTAGTCAGAAAAAACTCAAGCAGATATAGATATGAGTTGGATGCAACATATCATGCATAGGAGTTTTAGACAATTGGGATGCTTGTCAATGTCTTTCAAGAACTTCTTGAATTCAGTATTACATAATTTGATGATTAAGAGTGACTGAGCATGCACAACCTATGACTTGGTGGGTTATTACAACACCCATTTAGGACAGGCATCTGATATCACATGATAGCCTGGTGGTCCATAGTTAAGCATTTAGGTCAGTAGCAAGTCAGAAAAGAGGAATTATCTGCAAAAGATGGCATAGCTTTGTTCCAAAATCCTAAAAATCTTTATTACAATTCTTCTACTGGGACCCGATAAAGGCTTCAAACAGCATTTCTACCTACTATTGACTCTTCAAACATCATGGTACTGGCAGATTATATGGCCTGAGTGACAGAGCAACACACACAGCAGACTAGACCTTTTACAATGCCTATTCTTGTCCTCAGCCGTGCTAAAAAATATAATACTTTCTGGATATTCAGTTCATGTATCAGAGTACTATATTCAAGTGAGGCATTTATTGCCTTTAAAATCCAAAGAGGCTCACTAGGGTTTGTGCCTCTTTCTTATTAGTAGGGAAATGTAACTGTGGCAACTTGTTCTTTATCTTGGAAAGATTATTTCAACATGATCTAGAGAAGGAGGTCAGGAAACTTTTTGTATAAAGAATCAAATAGTAAATATTTTAGGCTTTGCAGGCCATGCATGGTTTTTGTTACATATACTTTTTGTGTTTTTAATCACTTGAATATGTAAAAATCATTCCTAATGGAAAGGCCACATAAAAGTAGGCTACAGACCAGATTTAGTTTGTGAGTCATAGTTAACCCTTGCCATAGAATACCAGAACCTTAATAATCTGTCTGAAGTGACAAAAATTCTGGATTTCTATGGGATTTATTTAACACCTTCAGGCCTGCAAGTGTCTTAGAAATATAGAATACTTGCTACTTTCTGCTCACCAGGTCTAATCAATGTGCTATCCATGGCACAGTGGGCCAGTGTGATTTCCTAGGGAATGGAGAGATGATCAAGATCCCTATAGACCAGGTTATGACAAAGGACTGGAAAGCTGAGCATATGTATAACAGCAGTTACAATTGGAATTAGTATTGAGAAGGTTTATGATAAGTTGTAGTTACCCTCCAATATCCATTTGTCTTCTACATAAGCCAAATCATGAACTTCATGGGAATGTGTTAGGAGTCACCATCCCTGCATCCTTCAAGTCTTTGATGGTGGCACTAATCTCTGCAGCCCCTTTAGGGATGCAATCATGCTTTTGATTTACTATTTTGGAAGATGAGAAGTTCTAATGGCTTTCTTTCCTATCAGAATAGCCCTCTCTTTCAAAGTCATAGGAACAATGTGGAGACTCTGTCAGTTGCTAAGCATGTCAGTTCCATGCATATATTCCAGAATTGGGGAATAATCACATGACGGTTTAGTAAGCCTCCTTTTTAGAAGAGCCTGACCAAACCCTATTGATCTCTTGACCTTCAGAATCTTCTAATGTGCTTAGTGGACCCCAGTGACACCGGGATCTTTCAGCACTGGTGTCCGTTCAGAGCTGAAGACACTGATGTTCTTCCCTTCACCAGTCCATAACCACCAGTGCATAACCACTATGCACTGGTGAGGGGAAGAACACAATGGCCACAAATCCTGTGGACAAAGCTAAGAAGAAGATTTATAACTTACATTTTTGGCTATCCCTTTTCAAGAGAACTTGGCCTCTTCTTTATTTAAAGGACTCTGGACCTGTCAATTGGCTCAATTCTCCTAATTTATTGAGGGATCATGACTCTCTTTGGTTATTTGAGTTAGTGTTCTGGACACCAAGCCTGGAATTTCTTACACAAATCAAATAATTATTTATTTATTTATTTATTTATTTATTTATTTATTTATTTATTTATTTATTTATTTATTTATTTATTTATGAGAGGTTTTTTCTATAGGGTGCATGTGCTCATCAGAAAGACAGAGAGAGACAGAGAGATAGAAAGGGAGAAATCACCCCCCGCATGGGGGATGGCTATGCCACAATCTCTTCTCCTCCATTCTCCTCTCAGGACCTTGGGCACGCATGCATACACTCCCAGCATGAGTTTAAGCCACTGGGTCTGGGACTTGAACTGTGGTTAACTGCATGGGAGTCCAGCGACATAGCCATTACACTAACTGCTGGTCCCCACAAATCAAATAATTCTTTAAAGAGCCAATTATTTCAGGTCTAAGGACACCATGATAACAATGATAAGCTCTGTGGGTAAAACAACTATGATTATTGCTTCAGTTCTGGTAATCAGCCCATCCTGCTTTAGTACTGAAGTGCTGCTGCCCCTTGGTCCCTGCCATCCAAGGACCCTATCATTTTAATTGAATACAGTAATGAAAGGGATTTTTTTGCCTCATACAAAACATAAACAAAGTTAACAGATATGTAACAGACTAATAGACATCTAAGATCAATGTGGGATTAATAACTTTTCCATATAAAAGAGTTCTACAAATCAATAAACTGAAGGTAATAAACATGTAAAAGGATACTAATCATCTAAGGAAAACTTTAGTGGCTAAAAATGTTCAACTTCATGAGTCATCAGATAAATACAAATTAAAATGAGAAACCCCTTTACAACCACATGTTAAGAAAAATTTAGAATGTCACATCATGCCAAACATTAGCAAGGGTATAGGACAATGGGATTCTGATGGACTACTGGTAGGAGTATAAACAGGTGCAGCCATTCAGCAAATGATCTAGATATATTGTATATCTCATCAATCTCACCAATTCCCTCCAAAGAAACCATTCCACTGCCCATGAGGGAATAAGAATAGAGATTTCCAATATAACATTTCTAGTGGAGGTGGGGTATTCAAGGCAATCTAGAGATCCATCATTAGGGAAACACATTAAGAATTTTTGAAAAATAGAATGTAACTGTGAATGCATACTATGCAACATGCACATGCTTTACAGAGTTTTCTTGCCAAAAAAGATTTTCATCTGAACTTTTCAGTCTGTGTCACAGTATCTGCTTGGTTCAGGTGAGCTTTATATCTTGAGAAATGAGTGCAATAGTCAGAAAACGATCTCCATATACTATGCTTAAAACATATTCCACATATTAGCAAAAATTACCTTAGCCTAAATGTGTTCCCAACAGGAATATGGCCTACCTTCTATGATTCACATTTCATATTATAGTCTCTAATAAGATTTCAAAGTTTTCTTCACTAATTCAATCACATAGTAATCTAGCAATAATTTATTTCTCACCTGCCATGTATTTAATCACTGTTTTAGGTACTTCAGAGCCTACAACACTGAACAGTGAATAAGATAAACAAGAGGTTTTTACTCTTAAGGAGGGTGCATCTCAGAGTTTTAGATAATAATTGTATAATCAAGTAAATAAAAAATGCAATGTTAGGGAGTCATAAATGCTTTGAAGACACAGAGTACTTGGCCAAATCATTTGGACGGTAGGCAGGGTAGTTGATATTTGCAAAGATCTATACTTTTTTAGTTATTTTTATTCCTATTTAATTTATATGTATCTATTTCCTATTCTTAATGGAGATAACAGAGAAAGCAAGAAATAAAATAAAACTTCAAAAAGTATTACTATTATTCTCCTAAATACTTTTTAGGCAAATTTTTGAAACAAGAAGCTACAAATGAAACATTCAGAAAACAAAACTAAACTCCTAGGACATTAAAGTCATGGCAGCAGAAATATAAAATTCAATACAAATATTATATTGAAATACAACTACCAAGAATCTAGGACAAAAAAGACAATGATAAAAAACATAAGGTAAAAACAAGAATATGGAATCATGGTGGCACAGAGATAGCTAAAAGCTCTGCAATGCTAGAAACCATATGGCCATTGGGAAAACTGAGGTTTGCTTCTGGGTTGACTCATACATTTGGTGATCTTGTTAGCAGAAAGTTTAGAGGTGAGGGTGGGAATCTTGATATTAGATGTCATAAGGGCTCTTGTCCCTCTCTCTCTCTCATGAAATGCATAAATAGATTTTTTTTATTTAAGAAAATAGAGAATCAGTTCAGTAAGGTCAACATGAAAATAACATGCAAGATGAAAAAGTTGAGAAGTACAAAAGAATAATTATCAAACAAATAAATAATAACAACAGCAACAAAGTAATCAAAATACAAGACTTAATTTTTTAGATGGAATGAACCCACCAAGTGCTCAATATAATAGTTTGAAAATACCTCACAATAAGTCACATCAGTATGAAAATTTACACCATTGGTGACAGAAGTTTCTAGAAACATCTAGGGTAGTTTTGGTGGATACATTTTTCACAGTTTGTAGATGCATTGAGGGCTTTTTCTACCTCTAGAAGAGAATTTGGGGATGATTAAATAATAGGTTCATAGAAAACTCAATACAACAAAGAAAATAACAACAAAAGAAAAAAATTTAAATACAAGAAATAAATTATACCATACAGCAGAGAGAAGCAGATTGGAACCTTTTGCAGTCTATTTTTTTTTCTTTTTTTAATCTCACTTCCTACTTCCTTCCCATTAACAATGAATCTGGTTTGAAGGTCACTGACAAAAAGTAACTGTAGCTGTAACTATGGTTTTTGCTCCTCTCTTTCCTTTAGAGAATAAGAAAACTCACTTTAGGATTTTTTTTTCTGTATCTTTCCTCACTCCTCTTGGTTTATTGTTACTCTTATAATGATGTCTCCTCTCTAAAAAGGAAAATAAAATTCCTCTGGTTATTTTTCCTGGTTTGTGTTTTTGTTTTTGTTTTTGTTTTGAGAGGTTTTTGCTATAGGGTGCATGTGCTAGCCAGAAAGACAGAGACAGAGACAGAAAGCGAGAAATCATTCCCCAGGGGGGATAGCCACACTGCAATCGCTCCTCCTCCATTCAGCTCTTGGGAGCTTGGGCATGCACACACACGCGTCCGGTGTGAGTTTAAGCCACCAGGTCCAGAACTCAAACCGCATTTGACTACATGGGAGTCCAGAGACATAGCATTATGCTGACTGCTGGTTCCCTTTTTCCTGTATTTCTACATAGACATGTGATGGCTTCATAAGGTCTCTAGATGCTAATTGGGACCCTTCCCATGTGGGTCAGTCTCAGAGTATTGCATCTTACTGCTGCACTACCTTCAGTCTCCCACTTTTATTTCTGAATAAAATTTACATACATTATTAACAAAAATTTAATATGGAACTAGGAAAATCAGGGTTGGAACTAATTCTGGTTTAGTAAACAATTCTGAGAAATACTGTGTAAAATAAGTATCAATCCAACTCTGGACAGTTTTACTTTCTCATACAGAAATATTTGCATCTAGATTTCATTTTTTGTGAGTTATTTGTTTGTTTTTTAGTTTATTTATTTATGTATTTTGCTGTAGGGGCAGTGTGCTCACTGGATAGAGAGAGGAGGAAAGTGAGAAATACCCTCCCCACTACAAGAAATAAATTATACCATACAGCAGAGAGAAGCAGATTGGAACCTTTTGCAGTCTATTTTTTTTTTCTTTTTTTAATCTCACTTCCTACTTCCTTCCCATTAACAATGAATCTGGTTTGAAGGTCACTGACAAAAAGTAACTGTAGCTGTAACTATGGTTTTTGCTCCTCTCTTTCCTTTAGAGAATAAGAAAACTCACTTTAGGATTTTTTTTTCTGTATCTTTCCTCACTCCTCTTGGTTTATTGTTACTCTTATAATGATGTCTCCTCTCTAAAAAGGAAAATAAAATTCCTCTGGTTATTTTTCCTGGTTTGTGTTTTTGTTTTTGTTTTTGTTTTGAGAGGTTTTTGCTATAGGGTGCATGTAATAGCCAGAATGTCAGAGATAGAGAGACAGAAAGCGAGAAGCCAGAGACAGAGACAGAAAGCGAGAAATCATTCCCCAGGGGGGATAGCCACACTGCAATCGCTCCTCCTCCATTCAGCTCTTGGGAGCTTGGGCATGCACACACACGCGTCCGGTGTGAGTTTAAGCCACCAGGTCCAGAACTCAAACCGCATTTGACTACATGGGAGTCCAGAGACATAGCATTATGCTGACTGCTGGTTCCCTTTTTCCTGTATTTCTACATAGACATGTGATGGCTTCATAAGGTCTCTAGATGCTAATTGGGACCCTTCCCATGTGGGTCAGTCTCAGAGTATTGCATCTTACTGCTGCACTACCTTCAGTCTCCCACTTTTATTTCTGAATAAAATTTACATACATTATTAACAAAAATTTAATATGGAACTAGGAAAATCAGGGTTGGAACTAATTCTGGTTTAGTAAACAATTCTGAGAAATACTGTGTAAAATAAGTATCAATCCAACTCTGGACAGTTTTACTTTCTCATACAGAAATATTTGCATCTAGATTTCATTTTTTGTGAGTGAGTTCTTTGTTTTTTAGTTTATTTATTTATGTATTTTGCTGTAGGGGCAGTGTGCTCACTGGATAGAGAGAGGAGGAAAGTGAGAAATAACCCCCCCCACCCCAGGGGAATAGCTATGCCACAATCTCTTCTCCCCCATTCTCTTCTCGTATTTTGGGCATGCACTCACACATTCCTGGTATGATTTTCAAGTCACTGGGTCTAGGACTCAAACCATGGCAGCCATGTAGATGTCCAATGCCTTAACCACGACACCAAATACTGGCCCCTAGATTTCATTTTATTTTTGTAAATGGACTTCATAATCTCTCTCCGCCCGTGTAGCTGAAAGTAATCTTCACTATGAGGACCCTGGAATACTACCTGGATAGAAGAGGTACACAGTCAGTGGTGGTTGCTGCTAGCAGTAGTAGTAACAGCAGCAGTAGCAGTTATAGTATAAGTACTAGTCCTCAGTTCACTTGCCCTGCCACCAAAACTGAGTCATGTCACCATGTGTATAGAATGTAATTGATGGACAGAATATGCCTTGGACAATATTTGTACTGAGTAAATATTTGTTGAATGAATAAATCAATACGTATGGGAATGAGTGCTGGGTGCTGGAGGCTTTTTTTCTATAAAATTGACTGGCCTATTTACAATGAAACAATCCTTCTAGTTAGATTTTTTTTTCTCAGAGAGTTCTATTTTTATTTTAATTGAAGAGTAGTTATAAAAGCTAATGGACTATTTGCATTTGCAGAAAACTCTCCCCCCCATCACCACCAGACCCCAAGCAGCAATCAATATTTAGAGGTTTCCACCTATAGCCATGGCTTAAAAGAAGCAAAGCCCAAGATTAATGTATATAGCTTGTCAGATATATATTCAGACTTTTTTTAATGAATCCAACTAGGCAAGTCAGTAATTAATGCCATAAAATTCAGCTCAGCAGAAACTCAATTGAAAAATGAGAACAACATAATAGAAAGTTCTATTGAAAGAATAGCTATCCAAGGTTGCTATTTTTAAAAAGTAATTCAAGGTACTTTGTCACTTAAATAAAAGCAAAGATATAGGTACTTTGTATTATATATAAACATAAAACTTCCCTTCCATGTCTTTAAAAGTACATTCAATAAAAGGAATTAGATGCATACATTGCTTAAGAAAAGTGCTAAAGGATATTTTGAGTGTGGGATATAGAAATTAGACAAAGAAAGTGAAGAAAAATGTTCTTAAGTCTATAAGCACAGAATACTTAAACATTTAAGAAGTAAAAATATTTGACATACTTTAGCCAACTATCTAAAAACACAGTTATGAGAAAAATGAATTAATCAGCATGGAAACAAATACACTAACTCCTAATTTGTCATTTTAAAAAATGCCACAAAAATTGACCTGTTTTTTACCCTATTAGGCAGAAAGGACTGGTGAGGGAAGAAATAGATCATTATAAATTTAAAATTAGTCAGATCTAGACTTTACAAAAATATCCTCCATTATCTAAAAATGTGATATAAATATATGTAGGAGACAGAATTTTTAATCTATAAAAAAGGGTTACTTTATAAATAATGTAGACTAATTGGTAACCAAATAAAATGCAAAAGAGAGCTGATAAAATTCACACATTAACTTTTTAAGAAATTGTTATTTTTATACTTCAATAGTACTTTCCTGTCAGGAACCTGACCATGTGTGACTGCATGTTTGTGCTGTAGTACTCATATATGCATTATTCAAATATTTTACAATAGAAAATGAGATTTGTAGGGAATTAAGACTAAAATCTAGATGCAAATATTTTCACATGAGAAAGTACAAAAGGCTATATTTCAGTTGAAGATTTTACATGGTATTATCCAGATACTGTTTACTGAAACTAAATTAGTTTCAAATCAGTTTTTGTAGTCCCATATTACATTTTTATTAGGAAATTCTCCTCAAAAATAAAAATGGGGTGCATACAGTAGTAAGCAGCTCTGCAATGCTGACCCACATGGAAAGGTTCTTGGTTTGTGTCTTGGTTTCTGTGTGCATACTTCCCTGAGTGTGCTGGGCAAGTGTGTGCTTGTGGTCTTGGACTTGCTGAAGCTGAGGGTGGATTACAATATTGGGGGTGTTATCTCTCTCTATCTCTTTCTTTTTCCCCTCTCCCTCTTTTTGTCTCTTTCTCTCTTGTGGAAAATATTAAAAATAAACTTAAAAAAGAAAGGAGTAGTGAGTGGATGGGAAATGAACTCTGACTTGGAGAGTCTCAAATAAAGACTGATGGAGGTAACTATTAGGCTGTGTCTCAAGGCAGGAGTAGGCATTTATCAGTCAAAAGAGAGGTTATCGGGACCAGCAGTTAGCATAATGGCTATGTCGCTGGACTCCCACGTGGTCGACCGTGGTTCGAGTCCCGGACCCAGTGGCTTAAAACTCACGCTGGGCACGTGTGCGTGCGTGCCCAAGATCCTGAGAGGAGAATGGAGGAGCAGGGATTGCAGCGTGGCCATCCCCCCTGGGGGGTGTTTCTCACTTTCTGTCTCTGTCTCTCCCTGTCTGTCTGGCAAGCGCACGCGCCCTATAGCAAAAACCTCTCCAAAAAATGAAAATAAAAAATAAGAGAGGTTATTCAATACAAAGTAAAGAACATATGACCAAAAATAGAGACAAGGGAACACTGTGTCTGGTCAAGGAATTCAAAGTCATTTATTAGGACTAGAGAGCAGCATACCTACAGATCATTGGGAAGAAAAGAGTAGAAGAGTGAAAAAGAAATCATTCATCATACGCCATAGCATTTAGATTTGATCCTTTGGGGGATAAGAAGCCAGTGGAGGATCCTCTTAACAGGACAATGCTGTGATCACATCTGCATTTTTTTTAAGTTTATTTATTAATGGAAAGAGAGAAAAAAAGAGTTGGAAACAGTTTGAGAGGGCCTTGCCATGCCACAATCCAAATCATCCACACCAGTCAAGATTATAGGCATGCACAGGATCTGAACCTGGGATCTCCCACATGGCTCCAGCACCATAGAGGAGCACCCTATTTCTGTACCACTGGAGCTGGGCCATATCTGCTTCTTTAAAAAGATCACTTTGACAACTCTTCCAGGATATATTGAATGGAAGGAATTGGAAGACAGGGAGATAATTTAATAATCCAGAAGAGAAATTATGAGGGTCTGAATAGACAAGAAGAACCGTGCAAGAGAGGAGAGAGTTAATTTAAATAACAGGAGAAATATGAAATGGGTAGCATTCAGAGACTTTGCTGTAGTAGGTGAGAGAGTGGAGCCTCGACTGACCCAGAATCATCCATCAAGAGAGAAACTTGGGGGGAAGAGAGTGATGTCAGAAAGTTATGAATTCCATGTAGGTCACATTAGATTTGCAATGTCAAAGTCAGGATGGTCATTTGGCAATTAATTAGGATATATATGGGTTGAGGACAAGAGAAATACTTGGGCTACAGTCATTAGCATGTGTAGAGCAGCTAAGGCAGAGTTGAGAATGAAATTTCTCAGGAAAGGCAGAAAGAGCAGAGATAAAGGGCTGAGAAAGAACAAACTCTAGAAAAGAATATCCACAAATAAGATAATAAAAGAAGAGGAAACTAAAGAGTGGGCAAACCAAGACTAGGCCAAGGAGTAGGCCAAGGAGCCCAAGGGGAGATTAAACAACGAAGGAGTGGTAATTTACATCGAATTAACAAATTCTGCAAAGAAATGGAATAATGTAGGAACAAAAAATTTTCCTACTGAATCTGGAACCTTAGCAGAGTCATGTAAGAACAGTAGTAGGGACAGGAGCAGGAATTAAATGGGATAAGGAAGAACTAGAAATTGTGGATTTGGGTCACCTTTTCAGGAAACTTGGTCAAGAGAAAGCATGTGTAACTTCCATAGTAGACAGCTTCTCAGCTCCCAGAGAGCCTCACCTCCTGGTATTCATACCTTGTATAATCCTCTCCCTTTTCCTTTGATATAGAATATAAGACCTCTACCACTTAGGTAATCTTGGGAGAGGATTTCCCTTAAACCACGAATCAGACTATAGCCCTGTGTGACACCTTGATTATAGCCTTCTGAATGATCTTAAGATGTATATAGATTCCTGGCCCACAGAAATTGCGAAAAACATTTATTTGTCTCAGATTGATCAAACAGATTGGTTATGCTGGCAATTGGAAATCAGAGTCTAAAAACAATCGATATTTAGTTAGTCCATTACCCGAGCACTGAGATTTTTCCATGATGATAACAATTTATGATGATACAAATATTATTAATATAAATGGTATTTTAATATTATTTTTAATAATAGCAACAATTGCTATTTATAATGTGCCTATGGGATGCCAGTTTTATCAACTGCATTAGTAGTAAGAATACTAACTTAATTCTCCCATTCTTTTTATAGTCCAAAATGCTTATTATTAAAGCTTACTTTTTTTTATTTTGCAAAAACTAAATAATTTGCCCTCCATCAGTAGTTAGATGAATGTAGGAGAGGCTGCCAGTTATCTCCTGATATCTATTCTGTCTTTCTTATAGCTATAGATAACTGGACATGCTGACTCAGATTAAAGTTTACACTTCTAAGTTTCCTGCTGTGCTAGCACCTGCCTGAGTTACAAACCTCATGTGTGGGAGGAAAGGAACAGCCTGCTTCTGAGGGCATTGTAAAATACGTGGGACCCTTGGGAAGGATGATGTTTTTCACTTAAGTGAGGTATTTGAAAGGACATTGATGAGAAGTGTGAATTGAAAAGGTGGGCTCACAATAGATCTATGCCAGAACAGAATAGAAAAACAAGTTGTACAATCATAAAGTTGTCAGAAAATGAGATTATTGGAGTAGGTATACAATTGTAGGGGTTCCATTTTATGCAGTGGGTGAGAATTATCAGGAGGATAGAGAAGGGAATGAGAGAACTCAGGATTAGGTATTGATGTAAACTCTGATGTTAATAAGCTATAGGTTTTAGTCTGTAAATAATGGAAAAATCATGGGCAACCTTGGAGGAGAGGCATTATCAAAATTATGTTTTAGGAAATCCAGACTAATAGCAAAACAGAAGGTTTGAAAATTGGAGGTGAGCAGAGCAGTCAGGAGGCAGGACTACAGATTTTCTTGGCTGAGAGATTTGTGTAAAACCTACAAATTCAATTGGTGGGAAATGAATCTCTCTTCCTCTGGGCTTCTGAAGCACTTGTTTCTACCTTAATTATACCACTTAACCAAATTGCATTATGCTTTTTCTGTTTTCATGTTTGCCTTCCCCTTGATGAAAGCTCTTTCTGAACACGTTCTGTCTTTTCATACTTGTATCCCAAGGGCACAGTTTGGGCCTGACACAAGAATGCATTCAGTAAAATGTTGAATGAATAAAGAAATAAGAGGTTGCCAGAATATTAAGACATATGGTAACTAGGCCTCCTACCAAAGGGGTGACAGCAGG
>NW_006160114.1:5774202-5781910 GCF_000334495.1 Tupaia belangeri chinensis | reverse complement strand
AGCAGGAATAGAGGAAGAGAAGGACATCAGAGACACTTAAAAGAAATAAACTTCAGGACATAGTAAGTGAATGCAAAAAAGAGAAGCCTCGACAACAATTATAATACCTAGCCTGGAAAACAAGTTGGGAGGTTCAATGCCTTAATGTTATAACTGGGACAACAGGAAAATGTATATGTATAGATCCCATTCAGAAACCTCACAACCCCCTCTTATTGCATCAGTTGATATTTATTGGGGTCTAGAGGTAGAAGGTAGAAGAGATGGAGTGACCTGGGAAAGCAAGGTATGATTATCTCATTCTACAATATAAGAAGAATCATAATATAAATTCAAAAATTCAAAAACACATATTTGATTCGAAGCCTGAGAATCAGAAACAGGTTTAAGATACAGGTGAGACTTTAAAACTCATCTAACCTATTGATGCTCTGGTAAAACTTTTAATCATGCTTCTAATCCCAGACGTCTGTGAGATTTGACATAAACCTATCCAATATAGAAAAAAAATGATGTACATTGTAAATGATGTACATTGTAAATAACCATCACTTACAGAATGCCTCCAGGGAACATGTTTATCGAATATCATGAATGTAAGTGAATGAGAGTTTGGGGACCAAACTGTTAAAAGGAAATTAAGGCAATACAATCAATTAAATCTAAAATAAAATAGAAACAAAGGCAAAGGTTGTAACTAAGAGCAGACTGAACTGAGTACCAAAATGTTCCAAAAGAAAACAGAATTTGGGGCCAGCAATTGGCTTCCTGGCTAAGGTGGTGGATTCCTACATGGCCAAACACAGTTCGAGTACTGGACCTGGCAGCTAGAAAATCACAAATAATATATAAATATATAAATAAATACACTTGTGAGACACAGATAAGGTTTATTATCTGTTGATGATGATGTGTATGGTGGTCTCAACTGGGCTGGACTGAGTTGCATATCAATGCTGGGTAAAGACTCTTCACAATCTAAATGACATATAGTGATTTAATACATGAATAATAATTCATGTATTAAAGAAGATAAAAAAATTTAAATAAAAAATTAAATAAAATATATGTAACTGAAGCTCAAAAATAAATAAATGTTGGAAAAAAACCACAACTGATGAAGTTTATAGTATGATCAATATCAATATAGTAAATATGTTGTCAATAATGAAACTAATAAACCACAAAAGATGGCAAAAACAGTTAATATAGTCTTCTATGAAGCAAAAATATAAACCCATCTAGATATTTACTAGAAATTGTATCATTCTTTCAATGATTTTGAAAATACATTGAGCAATTATGAATCTGATCATATTAGCAAGGGTTACAATGATGTTAGATGTGAACTAGTCATAATGGTGAACTTACTTTTATTCCTAGAAATAGGTCATTTCAATCAGCTCATGGACCAATATATGTCTACACTATGCAGTAGCTCAAAAGAAAGATGATCAGCATGGCTAGGCACTGACCTTAATAAGTCAACTCTCAGTGGAGGAGGCTACACTGTCCCTTTGCTCAGAAGTGCTGCCATGGGAAGGCAGGCTTAGATATTTCCACTGTGCTCACTCCAGCTGTCTACTCAACCACAGCCTGAGCCACCGGTAACCTGCAAACATCCTTAGCCAAGGACAACTGAAGTCTAGGGCCTTGCCCTTCACCTTTTGTTTGGTGTCTAAGGGATGCTAAGAAACTACTTGAGAAGATGAATATCACTCTTGTGAAGGAGCCAAGTCTCCATCTCAGAGAAGGGACAGTATTACCAAGGGTTTTTCTGTAGGTTTTAATTTTCGCCAGATCTTGGTTGCATACATGACTTATCTTTCAGTCATCCTAGTGAGACTAAAGACTATCAGGTGATGAATGTATCTCTATAATAACCTAAATCTGTTTACTTTAACTTAGGGACAATGAACAGAAATGACTTGGAGAGAGGATAGTATAACAAGTAAGCATATGTAGAACCAAAAGGACTACCATTACAGAATATAAAGGGTCTTCAAGAAGTTCACAGAAAATACATATTTTGAAAAAGTTATGCATGGAGTTCATAATTTCTGCATCAAAATATAAAATTATGCTTTAAATTAATTTTCCTTAATCTTTTTGAGGTCCCATTATATGTAGACAATAAAATAAAATCCTTTTTTATCATTTTAGTGTTGTAAACAGTTCCAAACTTTCTTTCCAACCACTAAATTATAGAACATGAACCCATTTTCATGTACCTTTTGAAAGAGATCACAGAAATAATGAAACGACAAAGATTACTGTAAAATGACTGTGAAATACTTAAATGATTTGGGATGTCTTTCTTCTGTCCCAGGCAATGTAAATATGTACAAGTAAAATTGTATCATGTAGGACCAGTAGGTGGTGGGGTGGTTAAGGCACTGGACCCCACATGGCTGTTTCAAGTTCCAGAACCAGTGGCTTGAAAAACACATTGGCTGGTTGGTTGTACATGTGTGCCCACAAATTCTGAGAGGAGAATGGAGAAAAGAGAGCAGCATGGCCATACCCCTAGGGGGATGAATTCTCACTTTCCCTCTTTCTCTGTCTCCGTCTCTTGCTGGCAAGTATGTATGCTCAATGGGGAAAAAAAAATTGTATCATGTGTATCATTCATCATTTCTAGCAAGGAGTTTGGGTCAAAAGTCATTGAATTTCATTTCTGTCATGTATTCAAATCTGTAAGGTACATGGGCTTCTTTAGCCAGAGTTTACCCAGCTTTTGAAGCTCTGATTCTCTGAGGAAAGAAAGGTTACTAGAGGTTGAGCCAGAGCTCCCAGAGAGCCCAGTTCAAATGGAAAACTTCACACCAGCAGTCCAAATACCAATTCAATCTCCTATGAAGAATAAGCTTTGGATTTAATTGGTTATATCAAAGAAGTAATCCCAAGATTTTGTGTGTGTTTCTTCAGCTTTTCAGTGAAAAAAAAGTTATAGTTAAGACAGGAATTTAACTGTGGAGGAGGAGAAGCTACTATTAATTTTGCCTGCCAAAAAATCAATAACTAATGTTTTAATCTTTCTCCTTCTTTCTTTCTCACTCACTCTTGGCTTAATAAATAAACTCCATGTATATGCTGGTCCTATGATTTATGGGCTAGTTTGAGACATTAGAAAAGTAAGCCAATAGTCCTTTTAGACTGTCCTATTGGGATAATTTTCTTATCTAGAGGCAACTACAACTCACATCTCCAGCAAAAATTCTCTTTGTTATCTGCAAATCCTATTTTCTTGTTACTATTACCCGCAATTGTAAAAAATAAATAAATAAATAAAATAAAAAATAAAAACAAAACTAGTCACTACTATAAATGCTCAGAATTCAAGATATTTACAGTATCCTGATAGGCCATCAGCTTCTCTAATAGAACATGTTTGATCACAAATGTAAATAAGAGCTCACTGTCTCAAGGCTAGTTCCAATGGGGAAGAACAATAACAAGAGAAGGATGGGCTCAAAGTGCTTCCCACTGAGACCCACTGAGACCTGTAGTCTCACACACTGCCATCACACTCATCTTACTTTCACCTCAACCCTCAACAGTGCTCAAACCCATTCAGAGTCTCCACTTTCCTCCTTCCACTAAGATTCTTTTTTTTTTTTTTTTTGAGAGGTTTTTGCTATAGGGTGTGTGCGCTCGCCAGACAGACAAAGACAAAGAGAAAGAAAGCAGGAAATCACCCCCCAGGGGGGATGGCCACGCCGCAATCCCTTCTCCTCCATTCTCCTCTTGGGATCTTGGGCATGCACACACACGTACCCGGTGTGAGTTTTAAGCCACCGGGTCTGGGACGCGAACTGGGGTCGACTACATGGGAGTCCAGCTACATAGCCATTACATTAACTGCTGGTCCCTCCACTAAGATGCTTAAATGATAATAAAATTGTGTCTATTTCATTCGAGGAGATTGGCCAAGTTTCTGTTATACTCAGAAAGCCTGTTATCCAGCTAACTGGACCCCAACTGCACAGCAATGGCAATGACAGGCAAAATCAGGTGGAGCCAGCTTAGAAGACCAGACCTTCTATTCAGTTACTGGATAGCAATCTATTTCTGTTCTTAAATCTCAATTAGTCAGAGTGTTTATTGCATCTCAAATTGTTTCTTGTCTAGGCTAAGGTCATACAGAGCCCCCGTCATTATTATTTCTTCAAATCAACCTTCTGCTAAACTAAAAACCTTCCCTCACCCTCTTGCATGTGTCTGGGGAGCTTACATGCTTGAGTTTTTGTTTAATTTTCAATTCCCCCAAACACAAAGCCATTACTTCTCTTCTGGAGCAGGCTGAGAAGTACTTCAAATCTGCTTTTTAGCAGTTTATCTTCTACCTAGATGCACAGAAGTACTCAGTGATTTTTTAAAATATAGCACCATAAAGGAAGACATTGATACATCTCTATGCAAGTACATGTCTGGACCATCTCTATAAAGGCTCACAAGAATTGGACAGCAAGAGGCTTTTCTAGGGAGTGGAACTGAGAGATTTAGGCTCAATCAGTAGTAGGGAGATTTACTTTATACTGTCTCCCCTTTTGTGATGTTTAAATCTTTTCACAATGTATTTTCTCATTCAAAGAAAAATGTATTTAGTTCGGAGAAAATTTATTTTTAAAATGTAGTCTAGTTCAAAGGAAAACATAATATATAGAGAAAAATGTGTGATATAGAACAGGATATATATTGCTTCCATTTGGATAAATAAAAGGATCTATATATTTAGATGGCAAATTTCTAGAAGGGTACAGAAGAGTTATATTAAAAAATGGGACAGGTATTCTGGAATCAGTGAGACACTTTTTATCCTTAACATTTTTAATTATAAAGAAAAATTTAACTGTAACATATAGAATGAGAGTGAACTAGAAAAAAGATGAAGGTATAATTTTTAATTTAATAATTTCTAAAAGATTAGGTGCCCTTGGGCTGAGTAATTTTTATTTCAAAATCAAAGCTTCTCCCAATACACACACACACATACACGAAAAGCCAGACAAAAAACGTCACTAGCTTGCAGCTTGCCTGAGCATAATTTTCCATTTTATAGGTAAGAATGAGTTTCCAAGTAGCATGCCTAGTTTATCACACATCTAAACCATTTTTCAAACTTTCATGTCATTAACAATGTGTCAAACACAATCTGCTCCATTGTTAAGATTACATGAGAGAAATATAATTCTAGTTTCTAGTATCCATATTGGTAATTTATGTAGCAAGTTTCTTTTTAAGACACCCTTGAAGTTGATTAAAATAGAGGAACATTTGCTGGCCTGAATTCTGAGAGTTACCTGGAGAAATTATATAAAAAAAGAAACATCCCCACAACTCTGCTCTCTCTTTATGGGAACTTGGGGTTGGGGTGACAGAAAAGTTATTCATTTCTATGGACTTCCTTGTCCCTGTATTCTTTACAGAACCATCCAAGTCTCCCTGGGCAGACCAGACTTCACTAAAGAATGAGTTTGTGAATTCCAATGTGTGTTTGAGTGTGAATGTGTATGTAAGGAGGGAGGAGTATTCTTCACATCACATTTTCTTTGTGTTTTGTGAAAAATATCAGTAACAAAGGTAGTGTCTCAACATGCAGCCATAAACAGCCTGCATGGGAATAGTTAAGTGTTTAAAATGCAGATTTATGTTCTACAACTCTATCCTCAAAACACGTTAAGTCCCTGTCCCATAGAGTAGAACCTGAAATCTATTTTTAGAATGAGTACCTTAGGCAATATTTATGTGTATAGGTGTTTGAGACTCACGGATCCAAGAAACAGAGATAGTAATAGTATTAGTGACAATGAAAGAATGCTTTCTACTTTCTTGTTACTGTTACCACCCTCCTACAAGCTGCACTCATTTCGTACCTGGACAATTGCCTTTATTTCCCATCCGCACAGCAGCTAGAGCCTTTTCAAAGGTAAATCATTACCTTGATCCCACTACTTAAGGTCTTCTAGCATCTTTTCATCTCATTCAGAATAAAATTGAAGTATTTCCCAATAACCTTCAAAACCTTGTTGAATTGGCCTCTTAATTTCTTTACCCATCACCCTCTGCCTCCTTCCTTGTGCTCCAACTCTGGTTCCCATGCTGATCCTGAGACACAAGAAGATTCTCATGCCCAGTTGTTTGCACTTCCTATTCTTTCAGCCTGGGAAAACTCCTCCCTGAGTTCCAAAATTCACTCTTACACATAATTGAGTACTCATTCCAATGTGCTGTATTCAGAGAGGCCATCTGTGTCAAGCAGCCTCCAAGATGGTGTCCGTAGAATGCCATACCCTAGTATCCATAACCTTGTGTAATCCTCTTCCTGGAATAATTTGCTACCAACCAGTAAAATATAACCACATTAAGAGGCTGTCACTTTGTACGACTAGATTGCAAAGACTGCTACTTCTCTCCTGTTAGCAGAGTGTTTTTCTTATTGGCTTTGATTAGACAAGTTGTCATGTTGGAGAGGCCCATATGGCAAGGAACGGAGGGCAACTGCTGGCCAACAGTAATCCTGAACCAGAGGCTCTCAATCTAACAGTTCTGAGAAATAAAATGTGGCCAGCAACCACATAAAAGAGGTTAGAAGTTAACGTCTCTTACTCAGACCTTTGGATGAGACCCCAGCCCTTGCCAATTCCTTGATTACAACCTCGTGATTCATCCCGATGGTAAACCATGCACAGATACTTGATCTATATAAACTCTGACATAATTAATATGTGTTGTTTTAAGCTATTAAGTTTGGGGGTAATTTTTTAAAATTCAGTGATAATTAGTACAGTTTCTTGCTTACATTTATAAAATAGTACTCCTCTGCCTCCTAAAAAGTATACAACCTATTTTTCAAGTTGCCAGTTGAGACTTGAACTACAGAGTTGGCCATGTGGGACCCAGCACCATAACACCATGCCACCCACTAGGCCTTTACTGCTATGTTTTATAAATAATTTTTTTTTTAAAGTCACTCTTGTCATCTGTGTGCTTGCCATCTAAATTATATGGGCACTTATTTTTTTTTAAGAATTATTATTTAATTTTATTCATTCACTTGTTTTTTTAATTTGACAAGAGAGAGACACACAGAGAGAGAGGGAGGGAGAGAAAGTGAGAAAGCAAGTCACCAGGTCCAGGACTTGAACTGTGGCGGACCATGTAGGAATCCAGCCGCCTTAACCACCACGCCACCTGCCGGACCCTGGGCAATTAATTTTTAGTCAAAAACAGAGAATAGCTATACCTTCAGCACTCATTTGTAATTTCAATCTTCTGTTACATGCCCAATCCTGATAAAAATCTTCCCAAGAAATTTCAGACTTCTGATGACTTAGCTAATGATAATTTCCCTTGCTTCTAAACTTTGTCCCTATAATGACTCAAACCACCTGAAAGCTTTATCCTGGATTATCTTATTTTTGCTCCATACTCTCCTCGATGTACCATTGACCACTAAGTCTTTACATATGTTAGAAAAGCCTTTCGAGTAATGCACCTGGATTTTATATGTCTAATAATGAAGACACTGCTCATTCATTCATTTATTTAACAGAGGTACCATATTTATTATTAAAGGTATAAATATAAAAAAAAATTAATTTTTAAAAAGGGACCAGCAGTTAGTGTAATGGCTATGTCACTGGACTCCCACGTAGTCGAGACTGCGGTTTGAGTCCTGGACCCGGTGGCTTAAACTCACGCCGGG
>NW_006160114.1:5735728-5774150 GCF_000334495.1 Tupaia belangeri chinensis | reverse complement strand
TGGCCATCCTCCCTGGGGGGGTGATTTCTCGCTTTCTGTCTCTCTGTCTCTCTCTCTCATCTGGCGAGTGCACGTGCCCTATAGCAAAAATCCTCTTCCCCCCAAAAAATCAACATAATCCTTGATTTGGATTTAATAATCAAACTGGAAATAAAAGCAAGTTAATTAAAATATCATTATAATAAATTACTTATAATTATGTACCAAGAAATAGTCAGTTTTTCCCTTTAAATTGATAGTGTTTGTTTTATTGAATGATAAAAACTGGTAAGGCCGACACAATCTCTTTTGTCTTACTTCATTATCTAATAACCGTATTTTATGCTTAGGTGCAACAATTTCCCTTCACTGGATGTTCTCATACAATTTTTATTATTTCAATAGCTCCTTCTCCTCAACCTCTTAGCTTTTATTATTTTGCTTTTGTTTCAATTGTTTTATAGTTTGTGTTGGCTTCTTTTTAAACAACTCTCTTTCCTGCCTCCCCATATCTTCACACAGACTCAAGTTGAAGTTCTGTTAGTTTAGCCAAAGCTACAATTACATTTATTTTATTTTATTTTTGCATAACAAGTTTATCTTTTTTTTTAAAAAAAAAGGCATATAGACAATAAACAAAATAAAGATTTAATAAAATCTTAACTTCTGTCCCAGACGTTCCAGTCTCTAAACATTTTTAGTTCAACAGACATCATCTTCATTAGCATCCATTACTTTTCTTCTGTTGAATTTTACTGTTGTTTTCTTCTCTGTTTGTTGGCTTACTTTTTCAAGAATTTCTATTAAATCTTGTTCTGATACCTTCCCACTTAGTTGTCCATATCTTGCAACCTGTATAAGGTAATTCTCTCCTGTACAATTGCCTTTAGAATCAAGTTGGCCCCAGGACAGGGGAAGATGTAACAGATCTCAGCCTGTCCTTGGCCATAGGACTCTCTGTTAAAAAAACAGAGTTGCCATGACACTGTCCGTGCATGGTGGGGACTTGCTGGACCTCGGTAGCTAAGTAATTGCTATATCACTTTATTATTTTTTTTAAATATATTTAGTTCTTTCATCACTATTCTGGAAAACATCTTACTACAGAAGTACCTGAATAAAAGATAAAACTAAAAGAATAATACATTATCTTCTCTAGCTATGAAAGTCTTAGATGGCATCTTCTTCCAGCAGAAATCTGTTTTATCTACATTTGAAATCTGTTGTCAACCAGCCCCCTAGTACACAGGTTAAGTGCTGTGCATAGGGAGCCAGATCCTAAAGGACTGACTGTGGTTTAAATCCCAGGCCTTGAAGCTTGAAAAATCTGAGAGGCATTTGTATGTTCATGCCCCAAATCCTGATGAAATAGAAAAGTGGAAGGAAAAAGGTTTAAGGGTCTGTCCAGTGGCATGGTGGTTAGCCAGGTGTATCCCATGGTCCACTGTGTAGTTCTAGTCCTGGACCTGGTGGCTTGAGAAACATACGGGCAGAAGTGCATGTATGCCCAAATTCAAAAAAAGGAGAGAGAACTAGAGGAGAAAGGACTGTGGTGTGACCATCTTCCAATGAAGGGGTGTTCTCTCACTTTCTTATTCTCTCTTTCTGTCTTTCTCTGGTCAGTGCATATATCCTTTAGCAAATTTTTAAAAAGAAAAAGAATTATGACATGACCACACAACTAAGTGTGTGTGTGTGTGTGTGTGTGTGTGTGTGTGTGTGTATGGGGTGGTTCCTCTCTGTTTCTCTGCTAAGCACACATGTCCTCGAGCAATTAAAAAAAAATGTTTGTTGTTCAGTGTAGCCACCTTCATCAATGATCTTATGCTAGACATAAGCACTTACTGCTTCGCCTTGCACTTTAATGTTACAGAGATGACTTCTTTCCTTAAACCCCCTGAATCAAGCTCTGCTAGCCTCAAACTTTTCTTCTGCAGCTCTCTCACCTCCCTCAGTCTTCACAGATCTGAAGAGTTAGGGTCTTGATGGTGTTTGGCTGTGGCTTTAGGTAATGTTGTCGCTGATTTGATCTTCTATCCAGACCATTAAAACCTTTTTTATATCAGTAATAGACAACATCACTTGTTTACATAATATGTTCACTGGAGTAGCACTTTTAATTTCCTTCAAAAACGTTTCCTTTACACTTGAAACTTAGCTAACCTAAGAGACATAGCTTTTGGACTAACATGATTTTCGACATGCCTTTCTCAGTAAGTTTAATCATTTCTAGCTTTTGATTTTAAGTGGGAAACATGTCATTCTTCCTCCATTGAACATTTAGAGGTCACTGTAGAGGTTACTTGGCCTAATTTTAATATTATTGCATTTCAAAGAAGAAGGAGGTTCAAGAAGAGGAGTAGAGACAGGTAATGGCAGGTTGATGGAGCAGTCAGAACACACACAGCATTTATCTATTAAGTTTGCTGTCTTTTACATGCAGTTTGTGCTGCCCCAATAACAATCACAATAGTAACTTCAAAGATTACTGATTGAAGATCACCATAGCATATATAATAAAAGGAGAGTTTAAATATTGAGATTTACCAAAATGTGACACAGAGACACTAAGTGAGGACTTCTTGTTAGAAATATGCTACCAATAGACTTGCTTGCAGAAAGCTTTTCACGAATCTTCAATTTGTAAAAAATGCAGTATCTTTAAAAGGCAATAAAACCAAGTATGCCTGTACTTAGATTTAGTTCCTTAGAGCTAATTCTTCTTTAATTGATAATTTTGTTTTCTCCCTAGTATCTAAATATTCAGGCTGTCACCCAGGGTTCCTGTATTATTCCAAGGAGGGATCACTGAGTGGAAGATACAAATGGAGAGTGTCCACTTATGAAAGTAATAACATTCCAGCTGGGTCCAAAAGGAATTTCAGAATCTCACTGCTCTCTGATCTTACATGCAAGATGATTATTTTCATTAGGGCATTAATTTTTGATGGAGGCAGGAGAGACTCTTTTCTGAAAGTTGTTTGATATGTTCTAACTACTGGGGCTTAGAGGAAAAGATGGGAAAGATCTAATAGAAGGAAAAGCTGGCCATTGCTATTCAAGTTCCACCAACTATCCACAGAGAGCCTGAGGAGCTGGCAGTGGAAGTAGAGCAGCTGGAAATACTTCTGCTGGTTTTGTCTCCCGCCCCCCACCCCCAGCCCCACAACAGACCCAGTTGTCTGTGATTTTGGATTCTTTTCCTGGCCTTATCTTCCATTGCTGTTCAAGTTCCACTGATTAGCCCCAGAGAGCCTGAGGGAGCTGGCTGTGGAAGGAGAGCAGCTGGAAATCCAACCTAAGAACACACCTCAAGGAACTAGAAAAACAACAAGAAACACACACACACACACACAAAAAAAATGCCAGGAGAAATGAAATAATAAGATTTGAGGGGTCAGCAGGTGGAATGCTGGTTAAGGGCACTGGACTCCTATATGGCCAACCATTGTTTGAGTCCCAAACTGGGTGACTTGCTTTCTCATTTACTCTCGCTCGCTCGCTCGCTCGCTCTCTCTCTTCCTCTCTGGTCAAATAAAATATAGTAAATAATAAAAAAAAATTTGAAAAAAAAATAGTGACATAAAGAATAAAAAAACTATATAGAACATAGATGAAACCAAAGGCTGGTTCTTTGAGAAGATAAATAAAACTGACACACTATCAGCTAGATTAATTAAGAAGAGAGAAGGGAACCAGATAAGTCAAATCAGCACCGAAACAGGCAATATTATAACAGACATAACAGAAATACAAAAGATCATTAGAAAATACTAGGAGCGACTATGCTTCAACAAACAAGAAAACCTGAATAAGAAGGATGAATTCCTGGATACATATAATCTACCATGATTTGGTCAGAAAGACACAGTAAGCCTGAACAGATCAATAACAAGCAATTAGACTGAATCACTAATAAATAACCTCCTAACAAAGAAAACCCCAGGTCCTAACAGCTTCACTTCCAAATTCTATAAAACTTTTAAAGAAGAGCTAAATTCCATTCTACTGAAACTATTTCTAAAAATCAAAAGGAAGGAACACTCTCAAATTCATCTGATGACACTTCCATCACCCTCATCCCCAAAACAGACAAGAATATAACAAAGACAAAAAACTCAGACCAATATCTCTGATGAATATATAATAGATGCAAAAATTCTCAACAAGAATGAGCAAATTGTATCCAATGACACATAAAAAAGATTACACAATACAACCAGGTAGGCTTTATTACAGCGATGCAAAGGTGGTTCTACATACAAAAAACCATAAATGTAATACACCATAATAACAGAAAGAAAGATAAAGGCTACATGATCACATCAACAGCAGAAAAAGTATTCAATACAACATCACTTCATGATTAAGACTCAGAAAAATCAGCATAGAAGGAAGAATCTCAACACAATAAAATACACATATGAAAAACCCATAGCTAACAGTATACTGAATGGGGAAATGTTTAAAATTTTTCCACTAAAAACTGGAACAAGACAAGGCTGCTCACTTTCTCCACTGCTTTCGATATAGTACTAGAAGTTCTAGCCAATGCAATCAGTCAAGAAAGTCAAATGAAAGACATTCAAATAAAAAAAGAAGTTAAAGTATCTCTATTTGCAGATGATATGATTTTGTACATAGAAAAATCAAAAGAATCACCAAAAACCTCCTTGAAGTGATAAGCAAATACAGTAAAGTGACAGGATACAAAATCAACATAAAAAAAACCCTATCATGTTTTTATACACCAACAATAAACAAACTGAGATAGAATTGAAGAAAGCAATCTCTACAATAACCACAATATGATACTTAGAAATAAACCTAATCAAAGAAGTCAGAGACCTCTACAAGAAAAACTAAAAAGAGAAATTAAAAATGACACAAAAAGTGAAAAGACATACGATGTTTCTAGATTAGAAGAATTAATATAATCAAAATATCAATTCTATCCAAATTTATCTACAAACTTAATGGAATGTCAATTACCAGAAATATTCTTCATAGATTTAGAAAAAACAGTCATAGAATTTGTCTGTAATCATTAAGACCTTGTATTGCTAAAGCAACTTTGTGCGATAAAAGTGGAGTAGGAGGCATCTCACTCTTTGACCCCAAAATTTGTTACAGAGCAGTGATATGAAAACAACATGGTTTTGGCACAAAAAAAGACATTTAGACCAATGAGACAGAATAGGGACCCCAGAAATAAACCTCAAAGCACACAACCAACTCATTTTTGACAAAGGGCACCAGACAATCTGGGGGGCGGGTTGGAGAGGGAAATCTCTTTTAAAAATGGTGCTGGAAAAACTGAATATCCACCTACAGAAGGATGAAACTGTACCCCTATCTCTCACAATTAACCCAAATCAACTCAAGATGAATCAAAGATCCAAATCAAAGACCTAAATCTATAAAACTACTGGTGGATAACACAAGAGAAATTCTTGGAGACCCTAAAGTAGGCAAAGACTTTTTAAATAAGACCCCTAGACCACAGGCAATAATCCCACAAAGAGACAAATGGGATTACATCAGATTTAAAAGCTTCTGCATAGTAAAAGAAACAATGTTTAGAGCGAATCAGCAGCCCTTGGAGTGGGAGAATACATTTTCAAACTATGCCTCAGAAAAGGGAATAAAACTAGAATACATAGGGAACTCAAGCAGCTTAATCATTAAGATTACAGCCCCCAGGTAATCTGGGGGGAATCATGCCTTTAAAAGATGGGCAAATGACCTGAACAGACAACTCTCTAAGGAAGACATACAAACAGCTAAAAAGCATATGAAAAAATGGTCAACATCCTTTCTCAAAAGGGAGATACAAATCAAAACCACATTGAGAGGACCAGCAGATCATGTAATGGTTACATCTTTGTACTCCCACATGGCCAACCTTGGCTTGAGTCCTGGGCCCCGAGGCTTTTAAAATACCAAGCCCACGTACATGTTGTGCTCAAAATCCTGAGAGGAGAATGGAGGAGAAGGTACTGTGGTATGGCCATCCTCCCCTGAGAGGTGATTTCTCATTTTCTGTCTGTTTTCTGGCCAGTGCACACGCCCTATAGCAAACCTCTCTCAAAGGCAAAACAAAAACAAAACAAAAAATACATTAAGATACCATCTAACCCCAGTCAGAATGGCTAAGATTAAAAAAATAAAAAATGATTAGTGCTGGCAAGGCTGTGGTGAAAAGGGAACTCTCCTACAATGTTGGTGGGAATGTAAATTAGTTCAGCTACTGGGGAGGTACAACATGGAGGTTCCTCAAACACCTTCAAACATAACTACCATATGATCTACCAATTCCACTGCTGGGTATCTACCCAAAAGATAGAAATACAGACTGTCAGAAAAATACTTGCACATCCATGTTTACTGCAGCATTATTCACAATTGTTCACATGGAACCAACCCAAATGTCCATAAACAGATGAATTAATTGAAAAAGTGTGGCACATATACACTATGGAATACTCCTCAGTCATAAAAACAATGAGACCCCGGCATTTGATAGAAAGTGGACAAATACTGAAGATTTTCTGCTAAGTGAAACAAGCCAGACAGAGAGACATTGTATGTCCCCACTCAGTATAAACCAAATGTCTACACTCTGTGGCAGAAACTGAAAGACCGGGGATCAGTAGTTAGCATAATGGCTATGTCGCTGGACTCCCATGTAGTTGACCATGGTTCAAGTCCTGGACCCGGTGGCTTAAGCTCACGCCGGGCGTGTGTGTGTGAGTGCCCAGGATCCCAAGAGGAGAATGGAGGAGAAGAAATTGTGGCGTGGCCATGCCCCCTGGGGGGTGATTTCTCCCTTTCTGTCTCTCTCTGTCTTTCTGGTGAGTGCACATGCCCTATAGCAAAAAACCTCTCAAAAAAAAAAAAGAAAAAAGAAAAGAAAAGAAGAAAGAAATTGATCAACTGGACTATACAAAAGCAGGGAGAGCAGAATACTAGAGACAGTGTGGGAGGAAGGTGGGAAATAGGGGAGGTGAAAGGGAGGGAATCAAAGGGAGAAAGAAGCAAAACATTTAAGGTACACAAAATGGAAAATAATCTGTTGATGATAACATGTATGGTAATATCTTTAACTGGATTAATATACAGTTTATTCATGCTGGAAAAATTCATTTTGTATGTTATAGTGAAATGCAAAGATTGAATGTATAAAAATAATAATAAACAAGAAGGAAAAGCTGAAGAGACATTTCATGAAAGCTAGAACCTAGTTCCCATGGGCACAAGAATAGTTCCTGCAGAGGCCCACAATCTAACAGGGCGTCATGCTACTGAGGACACTTTGAGAAGTAAGGAATCAAGGGAAAAAGAAAAAAAAAAAAAAAGCAAAAGTATATAGGAAACAAGAAATGGAAAGTTATTTGTTGATGATAACATGTACAGTAATATCCTTGATTAAGACAACATCCACCATATTCTGGATGGACAAGAGCATTTTTTTATGCTGTGATGATGTAGAATGAATAAATGTAAAATAAATACATTTAAAAGAAAAAAATTAGAAATGGCCATTCCTGGCAGAGAACGGAGAGGAAACAACCCTAGCAAGACTATCCTCTCCAGGTCTCCTGGAGCAATAACTATGAAGGAAGACCTTTTTCAATAGGCTAGATGTGGCTGTCACAGAAGCACATCTGTGACACTCACCTTGGCTTAGAACAATTCTAGTAATGATGCTACACTCCATTTTAGTGACCTTAGGCTAGGTACTTAACAGCTCTTAACATTCTGTCTCCTCTCATATAAACAAGAATAATAATGGCATCTTCATTGTAGGTTGAATATGAAGATTCACTAAATAGTGCTTGTCAAGCTTTGTTCACAATAAAATGTACAAAGCTAGTACTTAATAATTATTAACTATTATAAAATGCATTAAAAAGAGAAAGAAGAAGGAAGAGGAGGAGGAGGAGAAGAAAAGGCAATGAAGGAAAACTAGACCCTATAAAGGTATGAGTGACACTATAGAATGAGGAGACTTTTAAATGTAGGGACATTTCTACATGAGAGGAAATGGTAAAGTCCCCTCAGGAGTTTAACAAGAAGATGTAAGATTACTAATATTAATAAATTAACAGTGTGAATGTTAGCCTAAAACTAATATCAAAACTGATACTACTTGGGACCAGCAGTTAGCGTAATGGCTATGTTGCTGGACTCCCACATAGTCGACCACGGTTTGCATCCTGGACCCGGCGGCTTAAAACTCACGCGGGGTGCATGTGCGTGCGTGCCCAAGATCCCGAGAGGAGAATGGAGGAGAAGGGACTGCGACATGGCCATCCCCCCTGGGGGGTGATTTCTCACTTTCTGTCTCTCTGTCTCTCTTTCTGTCTGTCTGGCGAGTGCACGTGCCCTATAGCAAAAACCTCTCAAAACAAAACAAAACTGATACTACTTCATTTGTACCATAATAGAACTTTTGGATATTTGAGTTACTTAAGATCAGTATGAACAGTTAATTTTCTATGTTTATAAGACTAGTAGTTAGAATTTAAATGACTTACTTTAATCAGATCATGTAGTCAGTTGGGTTCATTTATATAGTCTGTAATTAGCATGAGATTTTATGCCTCCTTTTGGCCATCGATATGATCCTAAGACCTGTGGGTACCTTAAGTGACCCTTTATTCCTAGCTACAAATTCCAGAGTCCTCTGTAAAACTCTCTATATGTACTCTAATTCAAGGAGTATACATCTAACCACTTGTCTGTACACTATAATTCAGAAGGTTCTTACCTTCTTATTTTCCATTGTGGTAAGGTAGAAACCCTTTTCACTTTGAATATCCTATTAACTAGGGGTAAGCAGTTAGTGTAATGGCTATGTCGCCAACTCCCATGTAGCCGGATGCAGTTCGAGTCCCGGACCCGGCAGCTTAAACTGATGCCAGGCGCGTGTGCATGTGTACCCAAAGATCCCAAGAGGAGAATGGAGGAGAAGGGATTGCGTTGTGGCCATCCTTCCTTGGGGGCGATTTCTTGCTTTCTATCTCTCTGTCTCTGTCTTTCTGGCATGTGCATGTGCCCTATAGCAAAAACCTCTCCAAAAATAAATAAATAAATATCCTATTAACTATATCTTTGGAGGAATCAAATAAACTCTAATTAAACTAAAATTTCTTACAGTAACAATTCTTAGTCCTAAACTTTCATTTTTCTCAAAACTCAATAGCTTCGTGGTCTCTTATTTCTGAGCATAAATTTTGTTAAACTTGGCATCTTCTTCAGATTTTCAGTTTTCTCTAGGTAAGAAACAGCAAATAGAGATCAGCTTAGAAGTAAAAGCCAATGAATTGATGATAGACGCCAAGAGAGATTCTGATGTTTTATTCCAGGGTTCAGGAGGAAAGGACAGGATATATGGAAAAATTGAATTAGTAACACAGAAGGTCAAGAAGATAGCCCAGCTACCATATATCTGATTACACTGTCCTGTCTCACATGATCTTACCTCTGGGAAAACCATTATCACAAGTCAACACCTCATCAGGTAATGAGAGCAGAGGAAGTGGCATTCACCAGCTTCAACAGAGCTGTCTAGTTTGTCCTTTTAGTTTATATTTCCAGAGAATTACAGTGGAATGATATTTCTTGACGGCTTCTGAATTTCTCACAAGAAGGTATTTTTGAGGCATTTTTCTAAAATATTGCTGGATTTTAGTCATTTTAAGACTTTTTTTTATTTTGAAGAAATTTTTGCTATAGGGTGTATACGCTCGCCAGAAAGACAGAGAGACAGAAAGCGAGAAATCACCCCCCAGCAGGGATGTCCATGCCGCAATCCCTTCTCCATTCTCCTCTTGGGATCTTGGGCACACTCATGAGCCCACCATGAGTTTAAGCCACCGGCTCTGGGACTCGAACCGCGGTCGACTACATGGGAGTCCAGTGACATAGCCATTATGCCAACTGCTGGTCCCAAGACTTGTTTTAATGTTATTCCAAAATATTAGCATAATGGCTAACTGCATTATATCCCAGCCAAACTCATCATGTTGTATTAAACATGATGAAAACTTTATTAAGCTCAAAAGCAACTGTGCAATAAGAAATTTTCATGATGTGAATATTAAGATAAATTCTGTGAGGGTACTAAAAGAATACTCTTCTTCTCTATCTTTAAAAATTTCTACATTTTGACTGTGGTTTCAAGGTCTTTGTGATTACTCTTGGTTGTGACTTGGTGTAAAAATTACCTTTTTAAAAATAAATATTTCTTCTGGTATTGCTTTAATTTCTAACTGAATGCAAAATTATCTTATCTGGAGGGATGAGACTATCTCCATGTAGCAAATCAGGAAAATTCTCAAAGCCTTAGGTTTTTCAAGCAGTTAAACTGTTATTTTCACGTTCCAGGACTTCTAATTTAGCAAGAAGACTGAACACAAAATCTATCTCTACTACCTCTTAAATCACATTTAAAATGAAAGTAAAGAAATAGAAAAAAAAAAAAAACCTCATGAAGACAAAGAGAATAGGAATAGAGACAGAACATACAAAAATAAAAAACTAAATCTGGAAACTAGAAGATAAATTATGAATGCTAACCAGCTTCCAGTATCAGAAAAAACTACAAACTAAATCTAAAGTGGGGAAGGCTAACAGGAAGCAGACTGATGTTTGCCTTACAGTGCTTTGAAATGCTCTGGAAATTGTGTACTACGTTTCTTTAAGGTGTGTGTATGTAGGGGTGAATGTGTGGGCAGGGGACTGAAAACAGAAGGATGAGTTGAAGACTGGCCACATTGTTAAAGTGAAAGTTGACCTTCTCCAGTGCAATTATCCCTTTCCCAGTGCAGCCAAAGCCTAGCGGTTTAGTTTCTGGAGAACTGAACATAAAAGGATGTAGGGCTGCTCACAAGAGATACAGGTGAATGCAAACATGAGGGGCTGAATTAAAACCAGGCAAGTACTGAACATTTAGCAACTTCATCATTCAGCTCCCAGAGATCTAGCAAATGTTTTTTTGTTTGTTTTTTGTTTTTGTTTTTGTTTTTATGTCTCTTAGGCAATAAACTGAGAAAACTGAATTACCCATGGGAAAGGACACATGAATGAGGGTCCTGTAACCAAATAGCTGAACTATAACCTATCACCCAATATTGAAACTCAAAGAATATTTATAAACAAAGTATGTTTATGTTTGTTTTAAACAAGATCACTGGAAAGATTTTTATCATAGAAGAATAAAACTGATTCAAAGCCAAAGAGAGAGACAGAGAACACCAAGACAGCAAATAAAGCAGAAAATAATATTTTTAAAACTATAATATTCTGAGACTTAAGAAATCTCTTCAAGAAAGGATACCTTATAAAGAGTATTATTCAAAGAATAGTTTTTGATAAATAAAAAATAATAAAGAAATTTAAACAAAAATAAATTCAATAGGGAAAGTTAAAAGCTACAATTTAATAAATTTACCAGAGAGAAGAAAATCTCAGAGATCCAAAATAAAAGGAGAAAAAATAGTGTATCAGAATTTCCCAAACTAAAGTATTTGTAGTAAAAAATACCAGAAGAGGGTATGAGTGAAAACAGAAGGGAAGGGATAATAAGATAAATATTTCAAGAAAATTCCTCAGAATTGAATAACAAATTTTCCACATGAAAGTGCCAAGAATAATAAAATGAAAAGTTTTACCTCCTTTAGGGTATGCCTTCATGAAATTTCACAATAAATGAAAAGAAAATGCAAAAATCTCCTGGAGAAAAAACAATAGGTCACCTATAAAGAGTCATGTATAAAAATTATTTTAGGAAGAATCCCGAAAGAAACAATAGTAACTAGAAGACAGTGGAGCAAGATCTGCAAAATTCTGAGGAAAAACTGTTTCTGGACCAGTCTGATATCCTAGTTATTACAGGAAGTCAGATCTTACATGACTGACTCTGGTTTGAGTCCTAGCCCCAATGGCTTGAAAAACACACCATATGCATGTGCAGGCATACTCAAAACCCTGACAGACTGAAGAAATGGAGGAAAAGGGGTTATAGCATGATCCCGTCCCAGTAGGTGGTGTTTTCTCCCTCCCCTGTTACTCTGCTTTTCTTTATCTCTGGTGAGCACACACACCCTTTGGCAATTTAAGAAAAGAAAAGAGATCGACAGGCTCCTGGCCAACAAGGGACGTTCAAGCAAGGGCACCACTACCCCCAGCTCCAGCTCTCCCAGATCCAGGATCCTCCTCTCCTCCCCTCTCAGAAAGGTAGGCAGATTTTTTTCTTTTTGCTCTTCTTCTTTCTTTTGTTAATTTCCTACTCATCCTTGCCCCACAGACTGGCCTCCTCTCTCCAGGAGAGCTCCAGTTTCATCCCAGAAACCACGTTGTGCTAGTGTGAGGCACACGACTTTTTTCTTTATTCTCTTTCATACTCTTTAAGCTCTTCTTATATTATCATCTCCTCCTTATCCTCCACCCTCCCAGAGGGACTAGACAGGTCTAGAATCACAGTTTTGAAATACCCTAGTATTAAAAGGCTCCCTGGGATCCTCCATTTTACTGAACCACCTGTAAAAAAGGAGATACTGCTCTTCAGACACCTGCATAGAATATTACTCTTGAGACCACATTGCTAAACACAACAGAAGAGAGAATTCGGCACACATCAGTTCACAGCAAAAGGGAAACATACTTGCTTCTAGTTGAACAAACATTCTCCTAAGAGGTATTGAAAAGTGAATACATTTTCCCAAAAGGTAGAAGTAGAAGAAGAGCCTCAGGTCTGAATAAACCAGGAAATATGTCTCCATCAAAATAACACAGTAATTCCCTCCATCTCTCAAAAAAGACAGAGGAAGTTACCAAAATGTCAGAAAAAGAATTTAGGACTTTCATGGTGACAAAATTCTAAGAGTTGGAATAGAAAAGAGACAATGAACTATAGGAGATTAGGAAGTCCTTCCACACTATGAAAGACGAAATGGACGGTCTAAGAAAGAATCAGATAGAACTATTAGAGATGAACTCTGTAATACAGGAAATCAAAAACTCTCTTGAAAGTATTAAAAGTCAATTGGACCATGCTGAAGATTGAATCTCTGATGCAGAAGATAAAACTTCTGACCTAAAAAAAACAAACAAGAAACAAAAACACTGAAAATAGAAAACAACAACAAAAATATAGGATAATATACGAGAAATACTAGATTCCATTAAATGTCCAAACATCTGAATAATTGATATCCCAGAAAGTGAAGAAACTAATAAGGGCATGGAAAATCTATTCCATGAAATTCTGGAGGAAAATTTCCTAAGTCTAGAGAAGCACTCTAATATCCAGACCCCAAAAATACAAAGGACCCTAAATAGAATTAACCCAAGAAGACCTTCTCCAAAGCATATCTTGACCAGACTGGTCAAGACCACATATAGAGAAAAGATACTCAAACTGTCAAGAGAGAAAGGACAAGTGACTTACAAAGGCTATACCATCAGGCTAACACCGGACATCTCAACAGATACAATGTAAGCAACAAAAGAGTGGAAAGACCCATTGAAAGTGTTAAGAGAGAAACAATTTCAACAAAGATTATTATATCCTGTCTCTATGTCCCCGCCTTTCAGGGCCAATGTAACTCTCCCTATATGGCTCCTTTCCTCCCTTGGAAAGTGAATAAGCCCTTTCTAACCACTTTAAAAAATAATTGACACAGGACAGGCTCTGTAGCACATTGTTTAAGGGTTGTGCCTTGAAAACTGGATCTTACATGGCCAACAGCGATTTGGATCCTAGCCCCAGCAGCTTGAAAATCATATGCATGGCCCAAATCCTAGTGGGATGGGGAAATGGAGGAGAAAGGATTGTGGTCTGACCAAGCTCCACTGGAGAGGAGGGGAGGAGTTTCTTTCTCTTTTTCTCTTTCTTTGGTGAGTGTATGCACACCCTAGCAATTAAAAAAAAGAAAAAAAAAAAAGAAAGAACAGTGAGATTTAAAAACAAACAAAAAAGTACTTAACTAAATTTGATACAGAAAAACAGAGTGCTCCAAGATTTATTGTTCCTAGGAAAAAATAATAAGACAAAAACAGACACAAGTGTGCATGCACAAACACACACACACATACACACACAAGTGAGGGCTATTTTATTTCTTGTATTGTACCTATTAGGGTTAGAGTCACATTTCTGGGACAAAAATGAACTACTACTGGGAATTTTTCTTTTTTAAAAAGGGGAAATAAAAGGAAGGCAATTATCAACTTTAACTGTAAAAAATTTAAAGGAAATACAATCATGGATACCATGTGGCTGAAGGATGACCAAAAAAATAATTTAATCGAATTTGTGATATGGCTATCCTCAGAGGGTTAGAGAATGTAAGTACTTGAAAGACGGAAAAGAGTACATTTAATAACAGCTAAATAATTTTTAATCATAAGAGAAAGTTAATGAATAATATCTGAATCAACCAAAACTCAAGAGATAGAATAATCAAGTTTTTTGATATTCAAGGGGACTTCAAAAAGTTTGTGAAAAAAATGGAAATTACATATTTTAGTGCAATACAGTTTTGAAATCCACACATGTTTTTTTTCATAATACATTTTCCATGAACTTTTTCAAGAACTCAGATATAGAGAGAAGTACCAAATGAAACTAAAAAGCTGAAAGTTATTCAGATATGGAGTGAAGTACCAAATGAAACTAAAAAGCTGAAAGTGGTTGCCTCTGAGAAATGGTCATTATTCATAAGCAGGGGCAGAGCAAGCGGCTGTTGTTTTTCATGTTAAATTCTGCAGCATTATTTGCCTTTAAAATTATATACATGTCTTAATTGGATAGAAATAATTAGTGTATAAACATAAGCCAAATAATTATTTTTTGCAATAACTAAACCTAGTAGTGAGCATTTTTATATTTCTAGTAAAAAGTTTCTTCTAGCTTTATTCAAAATGTTCTGCTTAAGAGCAAGTACCCATTGTAGAAATTGAAAACTGAGATAATTACAAAAGAGAAAAGGCAGTTTTATTTTCCCATTGAATGATAATTAAGTGCTCGAATTTTATTATCCACTTTTCCTTTGCAAACTTCATAGAAAAGGTAACATGGAAAGATAACTTCTCTTAAGAAATGTTGACTATCAGAGAAGTGAGTTTGGAATCAAAATTCTCAAGACAGTTGATTTAGTACTTCTCCCTATGGGAAAGACCTATCTCTTAACAAAGAACTTGACTCCCGAGTAATGAAGAAAAGCTTCAAGGTCACTTTTGTTTAGTGATGGTAAGGTCAGGCACAGAAGACAGTAGGAAAAACAGGATAGACTCCCCAAAAATCATCAGACAAGTTAGATGTTTCTAAGGATTTATTTTTTAATTTATTCCAGCTTTCTGGTATAAGAAATGGTAAAGAAGTCAGCTACTAGGCAGGAAATTAAGGCTGAATAATGATTGCATAATTATTTCTGTATAGACTGTGATAACAGATGATCTGTCTAAAACTTTTCAAAGACCTCTACTTTTTAGTTAGCACAAATTATTTTGTTCAGAAGACAGTCCATATAAGTGAATTCTTGGTAGAAACAACAATAAATAAGTGTCTGAAATTGGGGCCAGCAAGTGGCATGGTGGTTAAAGGCGCTGGACTCCCACATGGCTGACCACGGTTCAAGTTCCAGTGGCTTGCTATCTCACTTTCTTTCTCTCTCTCTCTCTCTCTCTCTCTCTTTCTCTCTCTGTCTCTCTCTGATCAAACTGGAAAATAATAATGATGATAATAATAAATAAAGTTAAATAAAATAAGTCTTTAAAAAAAGCAATAAATAAGTGTCTGAAACTAATTTGAATATAAATACATCTTACTTTCTTTTCAAAACCTGAGTCCTAAAAACACTGCTATTTCTCCTGGTCTATAATTGTCAAATAATTGTTTCCATTATTGTAGAGCAATTTTTCAGAGGTCTTATTTTTTTTTAAGTGTTCAATGTCAAGTTTTTTCTTATTGGAAAATCTCTATTTTACAAAATAGTATCTTAGTACAAAATTCTGGTAAAGAAATACTATCTTGGGCCATTTCAAAATTCATTTAAGTTTTCAAAAATTTCTTTACACATCTGAAGAACTCATTAAGCTAACATCCTATAGGCAATAGGAAATACTGAAGGCATCCAAACAATCCCAGAAAAGTCCCAGGATATACTACTGTCTTTCAGACTCAAAAGTGGTACTAGTGATGTGTACTTGCACAGTTTAAAGGGCCAATACACAGGAAAGACTCACTTTGTCCACATGAAAGCAAAGCTTTGATTTAAATCTGCAAACACTGTTTGCCAACCCATAGGTGTTTGAGAGTTGGCCACTTAGACTCAACTCACCCTGAAGCCTTTGTTCAAAGAGAGCTCCTTGATCCTCATAGATGCCTTATCTGTTCAATGCTGCTGTTTCTCGGTAGTCCAAAACTGTGCCACATTGTTTAAATTGAGCCTGCAGGCTTCTTTAAACTCTTTACTCTCTCCAATTAAAGTTGCTCCATTTGTGCTCACTACGCAGAAGATGCTGGGCCTTTCTGCTATTGTCATTCATTCTGTATTACCTCCCCATGAGCCAAGTCAGGAAAACTGACTTTGTGCCATGACTGGGATTTTCATTCCTAGTGATGTTCTAAAGTTGCACTGGCGAAATTCCACATGAGCTTAGGTTTGTGGGCTTCTTACACCCTTTCAAATGTTTGCTTGATATTATCACTCCTTTCACCCTCTGCCAAATCTGTAGGTTAGTTGGCACCATATTGGCATTTTTTTAAAGTTTTTATTTTTTGAGAGATTTTCACTGTAGGGCGCGTGTGCTCGCCAGACAGACAGAGAGAGACATAGAGACAGAAAGCGAGAAATCACCCCCCAGGGGGGATGGTCACGCCGCAATCCCTTCTCCTCCATTCTCCTCTCGGGATCTTGGGCACGCACGCACACGCGCCCGGCGTGAGTTTTAAGCCACCGGGTCCGGGACACGAACCGCGGTCGACTACGTGGGAGTCCAGCGACATAGCCATTACGCTAACTGCTGGTTCCCTTTTTTTAAAGTTTTTGCCATAGGGTATGCATATTCATTGGAGAGGAGAGAGAAAGAGAGAAGGAAAGTAAGAAATCACCCCACACACACACACTGGGGATGGTGACCAAACACAATTCCTTTTTCTAAAATATCCTCCTGGGATTTTGAGCATGCACACATAATACCCAGCATGATTTTCAAGCCACTGGGTCCAGGACACAAGCCACAGTCAGCCATGTGGGAATCCAGCTACCTTAATCACCACACCAGTTGCTGGCCCTCACACTGGTATTCTTAATATAATATCTGTGTTTTCTTTTCCTGGAAATCAAGAGTGTTGGTTTTGGTCTGTAGGGGCTTCGAGAGCAGATTATTTTCCATTTACATCGGCATTAAAAATCCTTTACATGTAGTGGATCTTGTGTGACACACACTGGTACATAATATTGTTCTTTTAGAGTTTATTGTACATACAGTATTTATTACTACGATGTAGTCCAGAATCATATCAAAGGTATATAAGAACCACCCAAGTTGGCTCATGTTCATGGGTTCTCACAATGAAATTTTTGCATTATTTCCTCCAGAATCTCATCCTGACCTATGACTTCCTCATTTCTTAATTCTTTATCTTCTCCATGAGCAACTCCATTTATAGTGCACATATATTATTTATATGTAAATGTGTATATATGTTACGTATATTATATCTAATGTATATATTCTAATGTAACATGTTTGATGGAAAAAGCAATTTCTGAGATGAAATTTCTAATTTGAGGACCAGTAGTTAGTGTAATAGCTATGTCACTGGACTCCCATGTAGTCGACCATGGTTCACATCCCAGACCCGGTGGCTTAAAACTCATGCCGGGCATGTGTGCATGTGTGCCCAAGATCCCGAGAGGAGAATGGAGAAGGGATTGCAGCGTGGCCATCCCCCGGGGGGGTGATTTCTCGCTTTCTCTCTGTCTCTCTCTATCTGGCGAGCCCCCGCACCCTATAGCGAAAAATCTCTCCAAAAAAAAAAAAATTCTACTTTGATCATGAAAAAATCTAAATATTTGAGTACCCATGATCAGAAGATACTTTATTGTAACTCAAAAATGAATTTATTTAATTAAAATTCACACCCACGATAACCTAAATCTTGCAAATCTTCATCATGCATCATTTCAAAAGCTCTACATCACAGTTAATGTTCAATAATCTTGAAAAATGCATGTGAACATCTCAAATTTATGGCACTTTTAAAATTCTATGGATGTGTAGATCAGTCTTGTAGTTACACGGGGTAATCGTGACAGAAAAGTTTATAAATCAAAATAATGCAAATAAAATTATTTTTATAACAGCTTATTGAGATATAATTCACACACTATAAAATTTACCCATTTATAGTGTACAATTCAATGGTTTTTAGGATATTCACATAATTGTTCAACCATAATCACAATCAGTTTAGAACATTTTCATCACTACTCAGAAAATATCCATATCCTCTATTGCTCTCCAATACTCTCATTTCCTACCTTCCCACCCATCTAACCCTGGGAATCCACTAATCTACTTTCTGTCTCTATAGATTTGCCTATACCCTATAGCGAAAAATCTCTCCAAAAAAAAAAAAATTCTACTTTGATCATGAAAAAATCTAAATATTTGAGTACCCATGATCAGAAGATACTTTATTGTAACTCAAAAATGAATTTATTTAATTAAAATTCACACCCACGATAACCTAAATCTTGCAAATCTTCATCATGCATCATTTCAAAAGCTCTACATCACAGTTAATGTTCAATAATCTTGAAAAATGCATGTGAACATCTCAAATTTATGGCACTTTTAAAATTCTATGGATGTGTAGATCAGTCTTGTAGTTACACGGGGTAATCGTGACAGAAAAGTTTATAAATCAAAATAATGCAAATAAAATTATTTTTATAACAGCTTATTGAGATATAATTCACACACTATAAAATTTACCCATTTATAGTGTACAATTCAATGGTTTTTAGGATATTCACATAATTGTTCAACCATAATCACAATCAGTTTAGAACATTTTCATCACTACTCAGAAAATATCCATATCCTCTATTGCTCTCCAATACTCTCATTTCCTACCTTCCCACCCATCTAACCCTGGGAATCCACTAATCTACTTTCTGTCTCTATAGATTTGCCTATTCTCAATATGTAATATAAATGGGATCAGATAATATATAATATACAGTGTCTGGCTTTTTTCATTTAGCATAGTATTGTCAAAGTTCATCTATGTTGTAGCATGTCATGTAGCATGACAGTATTTCATTCCTTTCGATGAATGAATAATATTCAATTTTACAGACACAGTACATTTTGTTCATCCCTTTACCAGTTCATGGACATACGGTTTGTTTCTACCCTTTGGGCATTATGAATAATGCTATTATAAATATTTGTATATATGTGGATGCATATTTGCATTACTCTTAGGTATATGCCTAGAAGTACAATTGCTGGGTCAAAAAATAACTATATTTAACCTTTGAGGAAGTGCTAGAATGTTTTCCAAAATGAGTGGAGCATTTTATATTCCCACTTAGCAGTGTATGAAGACTCTGATTTTATGATTTCTCTACATCATTGCCAACACTTCTTATAAGATCTTTTTTTTTTTCCTTTAGAGAGATTTTTTCCGTCGGGCATGTGTATTCACTGGAAAGAGACAGAGAGACAGAAAGGCAGAAAGCAAGAAATAGCCCCCAGGGGGAATGGCCACACAACAATCCCTTCTCCTCCATTCTCCTCTTGGGATTTTGGGCATGCACGCACGAGCTTGAATTCGCTGGGTCCAAGACTCAAACTGTAGTCAGCCATGTGGGAGTCCTGTGACATATCTGTTACACCATTTACTGGTCCCTATATCTTTTTTTATTGTAGTCATCCTTCTAGGAGTGCAGTAGTTCTCATTGTAGTTTTGATGTGCATTGTCCTGATGACAAATGATGTTGGGCCTCTTTACATTGCCTTATTGGCCATCTCTGTAGCATCTTTGGAGAAATGCCTATTCAGATACTTTTTCCATTTTTAACTGAGTGGTACTTTAAATATTGAGTAAAAATTTTTTAAATGTTCTGGAGACAAACTTCTTATATATACAAGGGGACTTAAAAAAGTTCATGGTGAAAGAGAAAGTATGAGTATATATAGGTACAAAAATTTTTTGCTTAGTTTTTCATACTATGCATTTATAGAACTTGTTGAAGACCTCTTCATATAATTTTCAAATATTTTATCCTATTCAGTATGTTGTCTTTTCACTTTTTGAGTAGTGTAATTTGAAGCATAAAAGTTATTAATTTTCATAAAGACCAATTATGATGGTAGATTTTATGTGTCAACTTGGGTGAGATAAGGAATAGCTTGAAAGCTGGACATTATTTCTGAGTGTGTCTGTCAGGATCCTTCCAGAAGAAATTAGAATTTGAATCAGTAGACCGATTAAAAAAGTTTGCCGTCACCACTATATGTGAGCATAATCCAATCCTGTGAGAATCTGAATTGGACAAAAAGAGAAAATAAATATGCTCTCCCTGCTTGATTTGGGATCTCCATCTTTTCTTGTCTTTGAATATTAGTACACCTGGTTCTCAGGCCTTTGGAGTAGGACTAAAATTATACTATAAGCTTTCCTGGGTTTCCATTATGTAGGTGGCAGATTTGGGGACCTCTTTGACACACAATTACATGAGTCAATCCCTAATTAATCATACATCTACCCATTTTCTGTGACTCTATAGAACCCTGACAAACACCAATTTATTTATGTTTTCTTTTGTTGCTCATGCTTTCAGTGTCCAATGTAAGAACCATTGCCAAATCCAAGGTCACAAAGATTTAGCCCTAAGTTTCCTCCTAAAAGTTCTATCATTTTAATTCTTACAATAGGTCTTTAATCCATCTTGAGTTAATTTTTGTATATGGTGTGAGATAAGAATTCAATATCATTCTTGTGCATATGAATATCTATTTGTTCTGGGACGATTAAGTTAAATAACACACACCAATAAATAAATAAATAAATAAATAATCTAATTTTTCCATAGAAACAATACTATAAGAAGATTAAAATTCTGATGAGAAGTTGGTATCCTAATTCATTGAGTCATGATCATAGCACTGGATTTCATCACCAACTTCATATGTTACATAGACTAGTTAGTATAATTATTTTTATTCAAGTAAACACCAAACAGCATAGTTACTGAATTTATATTTAATAAGTTGCAGTATCATAATGTATTATATAAAAGTTATTACCTTCCCTCTTTATATTTAATGCCTTGATTTTACTCCAACAAATCAGTTAATTAAAGGAAAGCTTGACAGTGCCTTGGGATTTATTAGGTGGGTGTAAAAGTAATTGCAGTTTTGCATTGTTAAAATTTGCCATTGGATATCGGATACATTTTTAAGTAAACAGAGTTCTGTTGTACATCTTTTTTTTTTTTTTTTTTTTTTGGAGTTTTTGCTAAAGGGTGTATATACTCACCAGAAATACAGAGAGAGAGAGAGAGACAGAAAGCGAGAAATCACCCCTCGGGGGGATGGCCACATCGCAATCCCTTCTCCTCCGTTCTCCTCTTGGGATCTTGGGCACGCACGCACATGCATCCAGCATGAGTTTAAGCCACCGGGTCCAGGACTCGAACTGCAGCTGACTACATGGGAGTCCAGGGACATAGTCATTACACCAACTGCTGGTCCCCTGTTGTACATCATTTTATTGTGCATTTCTTGATTTATGTTTTTGCTAATGACTTATTTCTTGCTGTTTATTTTATATGTATTTTAAACTAAGGAAAGGATGCTAGACAAAAAAAAAAACAAATTCTAACAACTTTCTTATTCAAGTTAAAAATAGCTCATAAAGGGGGCCAGCAGGTGTCATGGTGATTAATGTGCTAGATTACCACATGGCCCACCATGGTTCAGTCCCAGACCCTATGGCTTGAAAATCACACCAGATACATATGCACATGTGCCCAATATCCTTTTTTTTTTCTTTTTTTTGAAGAGTTTTTTGCTATAGGGCGCATGCGCTTGCCAGACAGAGAGAGAGACAGAGAGACAGAAAGTGAGAAATCACCCCCCAGGGGGGATGGCCACACCGCAATCCCTTCTCCTCCATTCTCCTCTCAGGATCTTGAGCATGCACGTACACGCGCCCAGCGTGAGTTTTAAGCCACCGGGTTCGGGACACGAACCGTGGTCGACTACGTGGGAGTCCAGCGACGTAGCCATTATGCTAACTGCTGGTCCCAGTGGCCAATATCCTAAGAGGAGAATGGAGGAAAACGTATTGTGTCATGGCCATCTATCCTGGAGAGTGATTTCTCATTTTCTTTCTCTATCTCTCTCTGTCTCTCTCCCTTGGTAAAAATCTAAATTACAAAATAAATAAAAATGGGTCATAAAGCAGCAGACACACTGGCAATGTCAACACACATTTGGCCTAGGAATTGCTCAACAAATATACAGTGCAGTAGTGCTCCAAGAAACTTTGCAAAGAAGATGAGAATCTTGAATATGAAGAGCAAAGTGGCCAGCCAAAGGAAGTTGACAGTGACCTACTGAGAGCACCCATTGAAGCAGATCCTCTTACAACTATATATGAAGTCACCAAAGAACTCAATGTCAATCATTCTATGGTTGTTTGGCATTTGACACAAATTGGAAAGGTAAAAAAGCTCAATAAGTGGGTGTCTCGTGAGTCGACTGAAAATTTTAAAAATTGTCATTTTAAAGTGTTCTCTTCTTCTAGGCAATAGCAATGAATCATTTCTCAGTCATTGTGATGTGTGATGAAAAGTGGGTTTTATAGGACAACTGGTGATGAGCAGCTCAGTGATTGGACCAAGAAGATCCAAAGCACTTCCAAAGCCAAACTGGCACCAAAAAATAAATCAATTAATTAAAAATTAAATAAAAAAAAAGATAATGGTCATTGTTTGGTAGGGTCTGATCCACTACAGCTTTTTGAATCCTGGTGAAACCATTATGTATAAGAAGTATGCTCACAATTACTTTTGCATCAATCTAACATAAAGATAAGTAATGCTGTTTCCAAGACCATGGGGCATGGCCTTACGAAGAGAGGAAAAACAACAGCAGTGATTCCCAGCATGGAGGTGATAAGTAAGAAGATGTTCTGTTATGCAACATTTTCTTTATTCATTTGTCTGTTGATAAACACATAGGTTGATTCCATATTGTGGCTATTGTGAATAGTGCTGCAATAAAAAATGGGATGTAGATAGCTTTACAACATACTGATTTCTGTCCTTTGAAAATATACATAGAAGTGGGATTGCTGGATTACATGCAGCTGCCATTTTTAGATTTGTTAAGGCACCTCTTGTTGGGCAGAATTTGCTGGGTACATGCAGAAGAAGAAATAAATTATTTGATTAAAACCTGAGGCATCGCCTTTTTTTGGGTTAACCTGGTGGAAAATTCTAGTTTGTATAACTAACACTCAGTTGGTTGCCTGTGATTGACTGAGCTTAAGGTTTTTGTTTTCTTTTTTTTCTTTTTTTTTTTTTTAATTCTGAGTTAGGTTTTGATTTGCTTATATAGGAACCCAGAGCATCAGAGATACTTCAGTCTATTATCTTCCCACTTAATTATTTTAACAATCTTTATATTTCAATGGGAAATGAAGCCCATGACTTTGGAGACATCTCTAAGTCATAATAGCTTGACACAGAAGGGCTTATCTAGTCAATGAAGAAATGTATTTCTATTTCAAAAATTTAAAGTGAGAATCCAGGATTCTTTCCATCCCATTTCTAAATAGAAAAGATTTTTCTCCTTCCCAATAAAAGAAGAGAAGGCAGCTGCTTACCGCCCTTTTCTCCATCCTTTGCCTATGGAGTATGGAACCACTTGCACAGAGGACTTATTAATCAAGCTTTCATAACATTGTCACAGAAGTATCAATGGGGCAGTGAGGGCTGGTACATTTGCTATTATGTAAACAATAAAATAATTGTTTCTGATCCAGAATACCTTGTGTGTTCATTGAGGATACATTTAATGAGGATCAATATTCCAAATTCAATGTATATCCTTGCCAACACTTAGTATTATCAAGGTTCTTAACATTAGCCATGCTACAGATTATGCAGTAGTATCTCATTCTACTGTTCACTTGAATTTCCCTAATTATTAATGATGTTGAGCACTTTTAATGTACTTTTAACCATTTGCATACCTCATGATATTTTTCTTAAAATCTTTTACCGATTTTTATTAGTTGTGCTTTTTATATTATAGAATTGTATACATTTGCATGCCTATTATTACGTGTGTATTAGGAAGATTTTAGGCAGTCTGTGGCTTGGCTTTTTGGTTTATTAGTGTCATTCAAAAAGTAAATATGTTTAGCAGTGATGGAATTAAGTGGAATGCATATATCAATGAAACAAAACAGTCCTGAAATTGACCCACACATTCATAATCAATATTTAAGTAATAGTTTTATGTTCATCAACATTTCATATTTCCTGTATGCAAGATATTATTTAAAAATAAATGATACCAAAATCAAGTAGAATAAATTTAAGTACCTGAAGCCACTTATTAATCTAATAATGAACAATGAAGCCCACATGTAGTCACTAAGTTTTTAACTATAGTGCCAAGCTAAGCCCATGGGGAAAAAAGAGACTTTTCAACAAACGATAGTGGAACAACTGAGGTAATTAATCATTCATTTGGAGAAAAAAAAAAAACATTCTGTTCTTACTTCATACCATATATAAAAATCAATTTAGTCCAAATTACAGACTTAAGCCCCCCACCTTCCTGCAGCCCAGGGAAGCACGTGATCCTCGGCACCCTTGGGACCATGGTGCGGTGAACTGCACGGAGAGTGTACGTGGTGGGCTGCAACTGCCCTAGGTCTAGTAGGCCTAGGTGCCAGCCATGCCCTGCCCGCCAGGGTTCTGGAGGCTGAGCACCAGCACCTTCCATGCCATGCTCGGGACTGACTCTACCGTCTAGGCATAAATTCAAGAAGAAGCATGAATGGATAATAGGAGAAAATGGTATTGCAACAGTGGGAATCAGCAGTTTTGCACAGAAGCTTTGGGAGATGTCGTTTATTTATTTAATTTATTTATCATTATTATTATTTTTTTTGGAGAGGTTTTTGCTACAGGACATGTGCGCTAGCCAGAAAGACAGAGAGAGACAGAGTGATAGAAAGCGAGAAATCATCCCCCAGGGTGGGTGGCCATGCCACAATCCCTTCTCCTCCATTCTCCTCTCGGGATCTTGGGCATACACGCACATGCACCCCACATGAGTTTAAGCCACCGGGTCTGAGACTTGTACTGCGGTCAACTACATGGGAGTTCACCGACATAGCCATTATGCTAACTGCTGGTCCCAAGGAAGATGTCATTTATTATAGTCTGCCTGAAGTTGGGACAAAACTGAACAAGCAAGATGAGTCTGGTGCTTTGGAAAGTGTGAAAGCTGATATAATGAACTTTATTCTCCTCTCTCAGCAGAAGTAACTGATTATTACTGAAGCTCTTACAGAAAATCAAGGACTTGGCAAGGCATATTGTTATGAAGATGGTTCGCTGATAAAGATGACACTGAGTAACCCTTCTGAACTAGATGAACTCATGAGTGAAGAAGCTTATGAGAAATATCTAAAGTCTATTGAAGAATGAATTAGAACCCTTAAATAAAGTAGTGTAAAACAACTTAATCCCAGCACAGTTGTCTTAAATTAGTGGTTGATAGAATACTTAAAATTGCAACTTTTAGCAATACCAGTGGAAAAAGAAGCTACTCTGAACACCACTGCTGAAAAGAAATACCCCTTAACTTTTTAATGATCGTATTTTTAACAAACACAAAATACATCTTTTTCACAATATTCTATGATGCTTAGTCCAGGCTCAAATATTAAGAATTCATGAAATTATCTGTGATTAAAAACCAGTTATAAAATTATGTAATTAGTGATAACACTGTTATCCTAAGCCACTATATACTTACAGTGTTTACAGTGTAAATGCTATATCTTGCTTATAACCATCCCTAGATTTGGGTCAGAATACTTAATTTTCTCTCCATTGAAAATAACTGGGGGGGACCAGCAGTTAGCGTAATGGCTATGTCGCTGGACTCCCACATAGTTGACCGCGGTTCGCGTCACGGACCTGGTGGCTTAAAACTCATGCCGGGCGCGTGTGCGTGCATGCCCAAGATCCCAAGAGGAGAATAGAGGAGAAGGGATTGTGGCATGACCATCCCCCCTGGGGGGTGATTTCTTGCTTTCTGTCTCTATGTCTCTCATGTCTGTCTGGTGAACGCAAGCACCCTATAGCAAAAACCTCTCAAAAAAAAAAGAGAAAGAAAAAGAAAGAAAGAAAGAAAGAAAGAAAGAAAGAAAGAAAGAAAGAAAGAAAGAAAGAAAGAAAGAAAGAAAGAAAGAAAATAACTGGGAGTAGAGAAAAGTTTGTTAGTTGGATAGTGTTGAAGAACAGTACTATTTTAGTTTTCTGATACACTGCATTTGCTGGTGCTATTTTAAACAGTTGAAGCGACAGCTTTGTAGCACAATAAGAAATAAAAGAAATTTTAATTTCTTCATAAAATATTACAGACTTAAGCATAAAAGCTAATGCTATGAAACTTCTGTAAGTAAACAAGAGAAAATCTTCACCGTATTTGGATAGGCTAATATCTCCTAGAGAACAAAACAAATAAAGCAGTACATTTTTAAACATTTTAATATTAAGTCCAAAGTAAGTTCATGAAGAAATAAGACTTACTGTGGTTTTGTTTTTTATTTTTGTTGTTTTAATTTGTTATTAGGCACATGGACTTGTCAGAGAGAGACAGATTGAGAGAGAGAGGGAAAGTAAGAAAGCACCTCAGATGGAGGACAATCATGCCGCAATCCCCTCTCTTCCATTTCTTACTCCTTTGGGGATTTGGGGCATCCATGCACACACACTTGGCATGTTTTTCAAGCCGCCAAGACAGTAGGGACTCAAATAGCGTGATCAGCCATGTGGGATCCAGCCATCTTAAACACCACACCACCAGCTAGACTGAAACATATTGTTTTTTAAGTATAATATGATACATATTAAAAAATAATGCCCATGAGTTTAGTTATCCATTACTATAGAGAACTAGAGTTGCAGGAAAAATGGAAGCACACCTCAATGCGAGTGAAGGGGGGGGGTTCACTTTTCTGTCTATACACAGGCTGAGTGTGGGGGATGTCATCCTAGGAACTAGAAACTTGTTTTCATTCCAATCTTTGGTTTTAGACTGCCTTTTGTTTTTTTTAAGTTTCTTCCTTTCTTTCTTCTATGAATGGGAGAGACAGAGAGAGAGAGAGAGAGTGACAGAGAAAGAGTTAGTACTCCCAACAGGTCATCAGTCCTAGTTGAGACCTCCCAGTCTCAACTAGCCAAGATCAGAGGCAAGTGTGTGCCTGGTATACTCAGGAAGGTCTCTGGATATGAACTAGGGACTTTCCTATGAGCGACAGCCTTGCAGAATACAACATTTTTATTGCTGCTTCGCTGTCTGGCACTTAGTCTGCTTTTTGACTACTCTTAATTTACTCTTACTTTATCTCTTTCCTTCTCTGTAGTGATGGTTTTCTTTGGGGTTGGCCCATTTTCTTTTAGGTTTAAACAGGCTCTAATTAATTTTCTCAACTGTTATTATACTGAGATCATTCTCCAGTGTGATTTCTAAGGGGTGCTGTAGTTCTGAGAGGACTGGGCATGGCCTTGCTAGGTGGGGGGGAAATGACAGCAGGGAGCGCCAGCACAATGTGATGACGGAGAAGATCCACATCACAGAACGGAAGGTTGCTGCAGGGGGGAACATCAGCATCAGCATTTTCTTTCTCTTTTTGCTTTACACAGTTTAAAAATTCTCTTTTTTTTTATTATAAAATGTTGTGGACGTACAGACAAGTTCTGAGATTAATCTCCTCAGACTTGTGTACCTACATGCCACATTTAACAGCTCTATTTGGAATAGTACTTGCTTTCTCCCATTCATGGGCTTTGCTATTGTCCTCATTGTCTACTTTCAGAAGATTTCTTAATTTCCAAAGCTGAATACAATTTGTTCTCTCAGCTTTCTTCTTGGGAGTTTTCATGCTGGCATCTGTGATCTCATTTCTCTCTGTGTTGAATTTGAATTAACTCCTAGTCACTGGTACTAAGCTTTCCTATCATCTTCAGATTCAAAGGCAATTTTTCAAATCCGTAAATAGTAATCCTAGTATTATTTTTTAAATTGTAAAAAAAAAATAATAATAATAAGGTATGCTTGAGGGAAGACAGGATGCAATACACAAAACCAGAGCATGAAGGAAAATCCTGGTTACAGACTAATGCAGTTTGAGGAAGAAAGAACATGATCAATAAAGGACAGACTGCTCCTTAATTTCCTCATCTTCAGCACAGATTTATAAAATTGTAAATTAGATTCTATTCCCCATTTCCAGGAAAAAGGAAATGGCACAACAAAAACTGCTTTGAAAGCTAACTCTACTAAGCTCAGCCTGTTACCTTTCATCTCTTTCTCTAAATCTGACTCTTCACAGAGGCACTTTGGAGTTTTATAAATCAAAGAACCAAAAGGTAAATCCACCATCTGAAAATGCAGTATGCCTTCTTACTTTAGCTTTGTCACTATGCTAACAGAAATATGTCAGCTTCTCACAGCACACATTTTACTCCTGGTCTTGTGTTGGTGCAATTTTAGAATGTGTATGAACTCTTCTGAGCTTACTACCATAGTCAGCTAGTGTATATTTATACCAAAAGAAAATATGAAGGACATGAACTATGCAAGGGAAGAAAGAATGCAAAAATATAGAAATTATATTGTCTTTTGAACACAGTTTTTATGTTTTTCTAATATACAGTAAATCACATTACAATAACATTGGGTGCACCTTAAAACTTTCAGTGTGTTAGAATAAATCACACTGGGACCAGCAGTTAATATAATGACTATGTCACTGGACTCCCAATGTAGTTGACCACGGTTCAAGTCCTGGACCCAGCGGCTTAAACTCACACCGGGTGCATGTGCGTGCATGCCCAAGATCCCAAGAGGAGAATGGAGGAGAAGGGATTGCAGCAGGGCCATCCCCCCCTAGGGGGTAATTTCTCACTTTGTGTCTCTCTGTCTCCTCTGTCTTTCTGGCAAGCGTACGTGCCCTGTAGCAAAAAAACCTCTCTAAGAAAAAGAATAAATCACACTGAGTTTTATTTAAAATACGTGAAATATCACTTGGGAATTGAAATATTTTGTAGGTTAAAAGTATTTTTGGAATGGTCTTTAATCAATGTTAAGAGTGTTTATTTCTCAAACTTAAGTTACGTGCTTTGAAATGAAGTACCAACAAAAAAAGGAAAAAAAAAATTCTGTGCAGCAAATGGAGGTAAACTAAAATGTAAGAGATATGAAAAAAATGTTGAAACTGAATTATTTACAGGTGGCAAGTATTGGACACCATAATGATTAATGAGCAGTGAAATGAACCAAAACTAAGAAAAGAAAAATGCAAATTACCAAGGCCAATGAAGATAATGTTTAGCCTCACTAGTAAGTCCATGAAATCAAATTAAAACAACAATGGAATACCATTTTCAACTATTAAATTAAAAGAAAAAAACAGATCTTCACATCTATTAAGGAGGGTTTGGAAGAATTTAGAGCAAATTGTTAATACTGGCTACCTCAGAAGGATGTAATTAGAAAAGCAAAGTGAAAAATAATGTGTATTAGAGACTTCTGAAATTTCCCACTTCATGATTTCTAGATTATTTTTTAATTTGTCAGAGGATGTATGTGCATACCAGAAAGAAACTGAGAGAGAAAGAAGAGAGCACCCCACCGTGGGGCATAGTCACACCACACCTCTTTTCCTACATTTCTTCATTCTACCAGGATTTGGGCCTGCACACACAAGTACCCACTGTGTTTCTCAAGCCAGCAAGTCTGGAAGTCAAACTGTGATCAGTCATGTAGGATCTGACTCACTTCACCACTAGGCCACAGGGCCAGTCTTACCTCTTTAAAAGAACATACATTAGTCTTGTAACTTAAAAAATAGCAATATGCTAGAAAAGTAATAGAAAACATACAGACATACATACACACACACACACCACACACACACACACACATACACACACACACACAATTCTCCACATTAGATTCCTTTATACCCTGCTGGTTAAACTGTAAACTTCTAGATGCAATTTGGTAATTCAGATTATTATTGTTTATTCATTTATTCCATGAGTAAGACAGGAAGAGACAGAGAAGTATGGCTTCCCTGTCTTAGTCTAGATTCCTCAATCCAGCTTATCTAGCCTCAATTATGAGCACACATATTCCTGGCGTACTCAAGGAGATCTCTAGACGTGAACCAGCAACCTTCTCATGTAGGTCTGTCTTGCAGAGCATAACATTTCATGGCTGCTCACCATTTGGCACCCTCAAATAATTTTTTGAACAAAAACTTACTTCTAGAAATTTGTCTTCCCCAAAGTAATTATGATTATAGGCAAAGATAACTATAGGAGCACTTATTAAAAAGAACTTTAACAAGAGAAAAATGCTGGAAATAATCTAGAAATAATCTAAGTGTCCAAAAAAAAATAAACCAGTTAAATAAATCATGAGGTGATCTGTATTATACAATACTGCAAAGCAATTCCAAATTATGCTATGAGAGAATATTTAATCATATTGGAATGTTCATGATATATTATTAAATAAGGAAGTAAATTGTAAAACAGAATTGCAGCTGAACCTATTTTTGTTTAAAATTACACAGTTATGATTTTCTGTATACTATGTTTATGGTGGCAGAGCAAATTTACATCAGAATATTAACAGGGGTGGTGTGTCTATTAAGGGAATGTGGATAGTTCTGTTCTACAAATGCAATCTGGAGACTTCAAATAGCAGTTAAAATCTAAGGAAAAAAAAAAACCATGAGCAAGGGAGAGCTGGTTTGAGTGATAAGAAGTGGAAATTTTTTTCTGTCATGTGTATCTGCAAAGGAAAATAAATAGACTTGAAGGAGAAAAAAGAAGTATTATAGGCAGAATTCTAAGAGAATTCCCAATGAATCACATCCTTGTGTACTCCCCTCCCCTCAAATTTGAGAAAAATATATAACTTGCTTCTAGTGAACAGAATGTAGCAAAGGTGAATGGTATAGTGACTTCCATAATTTTTTCACCTTATATAAGACTCTATTTCAAGTAGACTGAAGGAACAGCTTATCTTGCTGACTTTACAGAAGCCAGCTGCCATGTCAGAAGAGCTATGCAAGGATCACATGGCAAAGAAGTTTGGAGATTTCCAGAACCTGAGAGGTGACCCCTAGTTGACAGCAAAATACTGTGTACTGAGGCTACATCAGTAAAATGCAATGTTCTATGAGGTTGATCTAGTTAGAAGAGTTCTGGGTTCACGTCCAGAGACCTCTCTGAACACATCAAGCACAAGTATGTCCTTGATCCAGGAGTGGCTAAGGCTAGAGGTGGAGAGGTAGACTTTGTTGTCTAAACCCTACTGGGAGTGGTATCTGCTTCTCTCTCTCTCTCTCTCTCTCTCTCTCTCTGTGTGTGTACATGTCTCCCATTTATAGAGAAGATAGATAAACTTATCAAAAAAAGTAGGACCTCAGTCCTATACCCACAAGGAACTGGATTCTGCCAACAACTATGACCTTAGAAGAGGACCCTGAGTTTGGGCCCATGACACAAAACTAAGACCTACCCATATAGATTCAGTTACATTATCAATATTATGACCCTGTTCATTTTTTAATCTCAGCTTAACTGTGCCTATGCTGACAGATCAAGATATTGTACATGCCGGGGGGGATTCCATTAAAAGATTAAATGATATACATTTAATTGAGAGGCTGGATGGTAATAGTGAAGAAATAATCACAGAGGCTGCAATGATTATAACCCATATTATACAATGGAAAAGCGGTTGCGAAACCTTGGCCTTGACTAACTTCAGGCAGATCACGAATATAATGAACTTGTAGTAAGATTGAGAAGAGTCAGTGGTGTGTGTCGGTTGCAGTTGACTGTGCTTGATGTGATACTCTGAGTAAGAAATGAGCTCAAAAAGGCAAATACTAGTTTGCAAGTATAACGTAAAAAATAATAATAATAATTGAAAAGTGTCCCAAAATTCAGATTTTGGACATTAAAGAGGCAACTGCTCCTCACCTTCAAACAGAAGAAAATGAGAAGGACTGAGCAAAGATTACCCATGAAAACTAAACATTGTACCCAGAACCAAGTATGGGATCTGTAATGAGACCCCAAAAAAAATTTCTAGATAAATTAAAGTACCTCAAGGAAAATATCAAATTATGATGCAGAGTCCAGTAAGTCTTTTCACTTGGTTAAGGTGACACAGGGAAAACAACCTAATGGTGGCTTTTCCACCTATGCCTTTTAGGTTCAGGTAGTGACAGTTAACTCAAAGACAGGTGGGGGTGGTATTTCCTGAGGGGAAGAAAGTAAAAATATTAGAACTTACAATTTAAATTTATCAAGAGACAGTTCCTTTAAATTTGTTCAGATGCCATCAATGAAAATCTCATCCCAAGCTACAAGAACACATTCGTATCACTTTTAGAAAGTATTTAAAATTTCTTTACATATATTTATTTGCAGTGTCTACAAAATAATCATTTATTACACTACTCTTAAAAGTGACCTTTATAGGGACCAGCAGTTAGCGTAATGGCTATGTCACTGAACTCCCATGTAGTCGACCATGGTTTGAGTCCCGGGCCCACCCAGTGGCTTACACTCACACTGGGTATGTGTATGTGTGTGCATGCCCAAGATCCCGAGAGGAGAATGGAGGAGAAGGGATTGTGGCGTGGTCCTCCCCCCGGGGGATGATTTCTCACTTTCTGTCTCTCTGTCTCTCTCTGTCTCTCTGGCAAGCGCACACGCCCTGTAGCAAAAACCTTTCTACAAAAAAGTGATCTTTAGAGGCCATGTGGTAATACAGTGGGAATGCAACTGAAGTCACGTGAGAAGGACTGGGATTGCGCCCAGAAGCCTCTGTACACACTGGGAGTGTGCCTGCATGCCTATGATCCGGACTAGCCAAGGCAGGGGGTGGATCATGATCTCAAGACCCTGCTGAGACTTCTGACTCTGCTGAGGACTTCTGTTTCACTGTCTCTTTTGCTTTCTCTCTTTCTCTGGATCTCTCTCTCATGGAAGAAATATAACTTTTTAAAAAGTGAACATTAAAACTTGAACTTATATTCAGCACTTGAAACTACATGGTTAATTACACAGGAATACGGATCAGCAGTTGGCATAATGGCTGTGTCGCTGAACTCCCATGTAGTCAACCACAGTCCAAGTCCCGGACTCGGTGGCTTAAACTCACACCAGGTGCCTGTGCGTGCATGCCCAAGATCCCAGGAGGAGAATGGAGGAGAAGGTATTGCAGCATGACCATCCCCCCTGGGGGTGATTCTTGCTTTCTGTCTCTCTGTTTCTCTCTGTCTTTCTGGTGAGCGCATGTGCCCTATAGCAAAAACCTCTCCCCACCACAAAAAAAATAAAACCAAAAAACAAAAATAACCACTGAATTGTTTTAATATAACTGTGTTTAAAATTACTTAAACTATATTCAAATCTTGTCTTTTTTCTTTTAAATCAAATTCTGTCTGTTGATCTCAAAAAAATTTCAAATTTATCATTCTTGAAGTATTTTCGGGCAACCATATCTTTCACAAATATATCTTTATTATTCAAAGTAATTGAGAGAGAAACCTATAGTGTCATACTCCCTCTTCTCTAAATGATAATTAAAGGAAAATGATAAACTCCCCTTATAGGTATATATGGCAACCATTTTGCCAGTGAAAACTTACTTCTAGAACCCAAGAGTTTGAAAAGTATTGATATAACTACTAATAATTTTAAATTAGGTTATATCTTCATAGCATGAAATCAGTCATGGTATAATCATAAATTTCTCTTCCTCCTGTCTTAATCTTCTACTCTTTCTCTTGTCTATACTTGATTTTTCATTTCTCAATTCCAAAGCAATTTATCTCACTTGCTAGGCCCATTGTAAGCCCCAAATAAATTATGATTTCATAGTTTGGATCATATAAACATAGCCTTTCTCTAAGAGAGTGGCTCTAAAATGAGAGAGAACCTATTTCCATGTGACTAAAAATAAATACATAAACTTAGATCAACAAATTCAGAACCCCTTGAGTATGTTGCTTAAAATTTAATAAAAATACATTGGGGGGGAGGGTCTTCATTAAATTCTGACATTCTTTGAGTGATATTTACCTAATATTAGCTGACATTCCCAGTGGTGATGTTTCTCTGAAATACATATGCCTGAGTTCTTCCAATTTCTAATAAAAATGTTCTTCTATGCTGTTCATTTCCATGTATATAATTTTAGCTCTGATTCTCACATAAGCTCTACTCCAGACTGCTTCTGGGATATCATTTCAAACCTAGGATGCCCTATCATCACCACAAACTCAACACATACAACAATGAAGTCATCATTTTACTCCTTGTCTGGAGAGTTTCCTAAGAGATAGTTTGGAAAAGAGGAAATAAAATTTATACTTCATATATTTTGTCTTAGAATCTGTGGGTGTGAGTAAATTAATTTCTTCATAGTAGTTATAAAAACCTGGCCAGAAAATAGCTCCAGTTCTCTGTTTTATTAAATTTTTTGACTCCAAGTGAAATTTTATTTTTTAAAGAATTATTTAATTTTATTTATTAGTTTGTTTTGTTTTCTTTTGTTTTGTTTCTACATTTGCTATAGGGCATATGAGCTCACCAGAGAGAAAAAGAGAGAAAGTGAGAAGGCAAACTGCCAGGTCTGGGACTTGAACTGCAGTCAGCCATGTGGGAGTTCAGCACCTTAACCACCATGCCACCTGCTGGCGTCCCCAAGAAAAATGTTAAAATTTGGGCTAATGGATTTGCCCATGGCCTGGTCACTAAGAAGTTGGATCCCACATGGCAGTGAATAAGTAATTCCTCCCAACCCGGTGTCATGAAAAACACATTGGGTACATGCGCATGGGTGCCCAAAAATTCCAAAAGGAGGGATAAATGGAGGGGAAGAGATTGCACCATGATTATGCCTGATGACAGCTACTTTCTCCCTCTTCCTCTCTCCCTTTCTCTCCATCTCTCTCTGGCAATCACATGTGCCCTCTGTCAAATTTTTTAAAAAGTGAAAAGTGGAGCTAATAATTATTTATTTTTTATCCTCTACTCAGGTATGAAGTGTGTATGAAATGAGAAATAAACACCTCCTGCTGCTGCTAAAATAACAGCATACTCCTTCAAGTAAGCACTGCTCTGTGGGCATGTATTTGTGTGTACATGTGTTTTTTATATATGTGGATGTGAATATTTGTGTGCATGTGTATTTGTGTATGTGTGTGTGCATTTGTGTGCATGTTTGCATGAGTATGTGTTTGTTGGCATGTTTACGTGTGTATTGATGTGCTTGTGTGCATGTGTATGTGTGTGTGTGCACACAAGCATGTGCACACTGTAGAAAGATTAACCCAGGACAGAATGAAGGCCGCTGGAGTCCCTCCTTGCTCTCCAGTTACAGCTCAGCCTTTCTGACTTTCGAGTCATTTTCAGGGTGGGTCACTCATATCATGTCCACTATCAACTCCCTTCCTTCAGAAGTAGAATGTTCTGAATAGTGATCATCCCACTTTGGAATCTGAGGGATACAGGGGGCAAATGGGCTGAAGGGGCCAATTTTTTTTCCTACATCCACCACATCCAACCTTTTGGTATATTTTTATTTAAACATCTCTTTAGAGCACTTAAGGTAGATTAGAGGAGAGAAACGTTTTCCCCATTCTTATAAACAACTCAGAGACCATGTGTAGCCTTCTCCAGATAGATACACATACACACAAACACGTGCATTCTCATACACCTCTCACACACACACACCCTTTCCCTCTTGTCACCAGGCATTTTTCTTCCTCTTCTCTCAAACAAGAGCCCAATTACTTACTTTCATTGTTTTTCACAATAGTTGGCCTATCAGCTCTTTCTCCCCATTTCTGCAATTGTCACTTTAGTCTAGATGTATCTCCTGATATCTGAAGGTTACGAACTTCCTCCCAGTGGATCTCCTTGATACCAGTATCTTCACTGGAGCCTATCCTAACTGTGGTACCAGATTCATCTTTCTAAATGTGGCATTTCCTCATTCCACACCAGTTTCTACTTTTTAGTTATCAACAAGTCAGGAATGTTTAAGTGAGGGACTCTGAGTGGGAAGGGGAGACTGGAAACATATCTGAGTGTACTGGCTATATGGATAAGGATACCGTTTGGGGGGGAGGAATCAGTATGTCAGCCTGACTCAGTGTCCTAGTCCTTCATTCAACAACCTGCAGAACCTTTCTTGCTTTCTGTCTCTATGTCTCTCCCTGTCTGTCTGGTGAGCGTGCGCACCCTGTAGCAAAAACCTCTCCAAAAAATAAAAAATAATAAATAATAAAACAAAGGGGAACCAGCACTTAGTGTAATGGCTATGTCGCTGGATTCCCACGTAGTCGACCACGGTTCTCGTCACGGACCCGGTGGCTTAAAACTCATGCTGGGCGCGTGTGCGTCCATGCCCAAGATCCCAAGAGGAGAATGGAGGAGAAGGGATTGCGGTGTGACCATCCCCCCTGGGGGGTGATTTCTCGCTTTCTGTCTCTATGTCTCTCTCTGTCTGTCTGGCGAACGCACATGCCCTATAGCGAAAACCTCTCAAAAAAAAAAGAAAAAACCTGCAGAACCATAACCATCTTGGTTTATTCTTTCCATTTATGAACATTCCTAAAAATATTACAAGTTTTCTGAAAACAGGGACCTTGCTGAAGCCATGAATACATTCTCCCTTTTGGCTAACAGATAACATGACAAGGCTGACAAACTTGTTCCTATGTTACGCTTAGCACAGACTCCACGGACTCTGAGACTTATTGTCCTCATATGAGACCAAGAATATCTACCCCAAAATGGTTTCAAGAATTAAATTAACCAATGCTACTAAATGGCTAACCAATGCTTACCACAGTATATGGTGCTTAGTAGGTGTTGAATAAACAATAGTATGTAAATGATTATTTGCTGGGCAGAATGCAGTTGCATCAGCAAAATCCTTTGACTATGTATGATGCCAGCATTTGCTGCTCTGAGCTTCTGCCTGTGCAACAAGGATGCAGGTGCCACAAATATCAAAGTCTCTAAAACCAATGGCCACAGCCAGAATTTTGTCTCAGACAAAATGACAGGCTTATAAGCAAAGCAGCTAATTTTCAGGAAACTCCCAGCCCCTCCATAGAGATTAACAGCCTCATCACTACCCACAGCAGATATTCAAACAGAAAAGAAAATGAGCAATTAAAAACAAACACTTTATTTATTTACTTATTTATTGAGCGAGTGAGTGAATGAGAACACATTAAATGAATACTCCTGACAGGGTCTCACCAAGCTAGGATCGTGTTCCAGCCTTTCAGCCATCCAGGCTCTCAGGAACTCAGGTGCACTCTTGTGTATTTAAGTCAGCCTGAGATCTGAACCTGAGCCTCCCATGTGGCCCTAATATTAATACTACATAGTGGTGCCCTTCCACCTGCATCGTCACAGCTGGGCCAGAGAATGAGCAGTCTGTGCAATCCTGTTTAAGTTTATCTGAAGCATTTCATAGTCCTTAGACCTTTTTTCTCCATCAAGGATACTGGTATTGACCTGCTCCTTATCACCCATGGAGAAAGGTGAGGCTCCACACCCTTCAAGATAAACCATCAGTGTGACTCAGAAAAAAATAAAGGTTTCGGTTACCCCTTGCCCTTTTTGAAAAGGTCATTAAAAGTGTTATTATTTCCTTGCTACCACTAGATGGTACTAGCCAGCTGCTTGTCATATTTTTTATTTTGTATTTTGTTTACTGCCTCTGAGTATCAAACCAAGAGACTGATTACAAAAACATGCTTTGTGGAAATGTAGCTTAGAGAGACCTTGGACAGTCATCAGAGAGTAACGAAGGTGCCATTTCTTGGATGTGTCAGCACTTCCTTCGACTTTCATTTGTATAAAGCCCTTCTTTGCCCTAGATAATAGAAATATTTAGTGATCACACAGATGATTTATACCATATTTGCCCCTGTGCTTGGGACATTAGAAATGCCTGGGAGAGAAATGGAGCACAATGACTTTGAACTCACGGCAGCCAGCGTAAAGACTGGCTTTCCTTTCCTCAGGAGCCCATTCCT
>NW_006160114.1:5728878-5735718 GCF_000334495.1 Tupaia belangeri chinensis | reverse complement strand
ATTTAGCATACCTCATTCTTCTTGCCTCAGTCTCCCAGCAGATCCCCAGTGCCTCAGGGTTTCCATACAGACACTTGGACCATCTTTCTCTTTTCTGGAATAAACAGACAGCAATGACTACTGAAATAAGCTGGGGAGATATTGGGGGAGATAGGAGAACAGGATCTTGAATGTAACCTCTTCCCCAAATGAGGTTAAGGGAATTGAAGGGCAGACCTCTCCCTCATCCTCTAAGCTCTTAAGACTTTAGATGCCACTAAAGACCAGATTTATTGGAATGAATGGAGGAAGTCAGGAAATAGGGGCCCCGTACTTAACATCCGTGATCAGGCTGTGCAGATAAATGGGGAAAGAATGTGGGGGCAGAGAACCAGCAGTTAGCGTAATGGTTATGTCGCTGGACTCCCACGTAGTTGACCGCGGTTCGCATCCCAGACCCGGTGGCTTAAAACTTACGCTGTGCGCGTGTGTGTGTGTGTGCCCAAGATCCCAAGAGGAGAATTGGAGAAGGGATTGCGGTGTGACCAGCCCCCCTGGGGGGTGATTTCTCGCTTTCTGTCTCTATGTCTCTCTCTGGCTGGCTGGTGAGCGCATGAGCCCTATAGTGAAAATCTCTTCAAAAAAAAAAAAATCTCTATGTCTCTCTCTGCGTGGCTGGTGAGCGCATGAGCCCTATAGTGAAAATCTCTTAAAAAAAAAAAAAAGAATGTGGGGGCATTATGCTAGCCCAAAATTAGGAGTAATCATTTGGGGATGAGCATCACTAAGTGGATAAAAAGACATCAGAATTCACGAAAAGCTTTCGTTAAATTGAGGCAATAGTTTAGCAAGGACCCTTACAGCTTTACTGACAAAAATAGCTGAGACTGAGGATTTATTGCATAAAGGGAAGAGGGGTTTATTAACATGAGTCAGGTGACTTAAAAGTCCCAAAACATCAGAAAATGGCAGAAAGCAGAGCATGGTTTGTATCCAAGTGGCCTCATTTCCTTCCTTTATATATACATCAGAATTCAATCAGGGGCCACCACCCTAATGACATCATTACATCCAAAGGCCCCACTATGAGAGACCACGAAGAATTAAATTTTTTTCTTAACAGCTCAATCAAGTGCCAACACATGGATTTAGGGGTTACATCCGAATTACAACATAGGAAACTTTGAAGGCCAAATTATTATCCAAACCATAACAGATCCAGACCTAACTTTTAATTTCAACATGACCTCTGTTTTATTATGGTACGATGACATAATTTTTTCTGCACCTCAGTTTCCCTATCTAGAAAAAAAAAATACTCTCTTTGAAGGATTATTGAAAGGACAGAGAGAAATCAAATTTGTGAAGCTCCTGGTACATATTTTTCCTCCAAGTAACTGCAATGGAAGGTAGACCTCCCACCCACCCATGCGTTCTCCCACCCACCCATGCCTCTTCCTAGGCTCGGGTCTGGTTTTGGGGAAACAGTTCTTAAACACTGAAACTAGTGTAGTACGTACAGAAATCTGCAATGCTAGTCTTTATTTTGATCCCTTGTGACAATAGCAGTGACTTTCACACTTTGTTTATTTGTGCCATTCTCAACTAAGCCTGAGAAGGAGCACCTTAGATTCTTAGGAAAGGTTACCAGCTGTGAAGCAGCTGCATACTTTCATCCATTTTTTTATAAGAAAATACTTCATTTCTTTAAATAAGACTTTTCTTTTGAAAAGAGAAACAATTTTGTTTCATTGTCTTTTCTCAGAAATAGTTTCTAAAGGCCAGTGTGACAAATCAAATGGACAATACGAAATGATTGTATAATCTTTCCTATCTCAGTTGAAAGAAAATACAGTAAAATTACCGAGGTATTCCACAGAAATAATTGGTACAGAAAAAGCATAGTATTAAACTAACAGATTATTTTTGCTTCGGATATAGAAAACAACAGATTTTTAAGATAATAATTTAAATTGACTATAACATATTCAAAATATAGAAAAAAAAAGACAAAATTTTGCTTCCTTCAAGAAAATTTATTCTACAACTACTTTGCTACCATCTAACAAGCAAGTAGCTAGAATGGGCAAAGTCTCATCTTAAAGCAAAAGTTAGGAATGTTCCTGATTATCATTAAAAAATGCAGACACCTCAAAGATGGTAGCAGCAAGAGGAACATGAAAGTGAAAGAAAGTTAAAGAGGTAAGTCTACATGGGCAGAAAGTACAGGAATGGTATCTCTTGGACTACAATGCTTGCTTTGTACTTTCAAAGAAGTAAAAATCTTTGGAGTGTTTATGTTAAAAACTTCAAAATTAGGAAACGACTCTATAGCCTAGTGGTAAAAGGAGTCAGAGCTTACAGGTTCAACCTCAGTTCAAATCCCAGCCCTGGCATCTGATAGGTGAGCCTGTGTTCCCCAAATCCTGACAGGATGAAGAAATAGAAGAGAAGGGATTATGGCATGTCCATGCCAGAGGTGCTTTCTCTCCATCTGCATGTGCCCTCTGCCAATTAAAAGAAAACAGAAAGAAGAAAAGAAAGAAAGCAGACAGGCAAACCTCAAAGTTAGAATAAAAATTTTGGTAGATAGATAGCCCAAGCATTGTGTTGGAAATTATTTCAAAGCCATTCTGGGACTTCATGTGAAAGAGCTAGCTAGAATAGATTAGTGCTGTCTACCATGGATGCCACAAGTGGAGGGTGGTTTAGGCTCTCTTCAGTATCCCACTAGTACCTTAACCATAGTACTATTATAACATTTACCACATCACTGATAGTCATCGGTTTGTACGATAGAGCTTCATCTTTGCAATCCCAGAACCTGACAGAGGATTAATGAATCCATTTATAACGACAAAAATAAATACACCTGGATACTACAAAGTTGGTTGAGTAGGAAGCACCAGAAGTCTGTCTCCTCACCTAGACAGCAATTGCACTGGCAGAATCTGTCTGATGTAACTGTTCTGAAACTCTGAAATCTTTTGAGGGCTTGCAACTTCCAAAGGAAGTTTTAGAGAATAAATGGAGGTTAATTTGGGTTAATTTCACTTCTTCACCCAGTAGCAGCTATTCATTCCCCATCCCCAGCCCCACAGCAAGCAGCTGTGCATGTGATCCTGGAACAGGCTGCATGCAGTTTATTGGAGCCAGAGTGGGCAACACAGAGCCTGTCATCCAAATGCTGGGACTCTATGGTCTGGTCACTGATTATTGGTTCTAATCACAGAAGAGCAAACAAAGGGGCCTGTGGTCATTTTTGCTGCATTTCCTCCACACCCTCACCCTCCATTCTTAAAAGCCTCTTCCTTTCTACTAGAAGTTATTTCCAGGAAATTGAAAGAGCTGATGCCTTTTTCCCATTTAACCTTTCTCTTTTTACTGCCTTTGAAAACATTAAAGACTAGAACATCCTACAGCAACCACATATATGGGGGCAATTAGGAGGTCATCAAACATGCCCTAGAGAAAACTCAAGTTCAATAGTTTCATCTTGAAAGTAATTTTATACAGGACTTTTGGCATTACGATTTTGATTGCAACCCATCGTATGAGGTCAAGTGTTGGATTTTCCACATGTGGCATCATATCAGTGCTCAAAAGTTTGAAATTCCAGATAATTTCAAATTTTGGATTTTTTAAAGTTTATTTCTCCTATGAGAGAGAGAGAGAGGCACTTCCAACAAGGCCCTTATGCTATCATTCACCCCCCAGTCTCAGCCAGCCTGGATCATGAGTACACAAGGGCATACCCTGTTTACACAAGGAGTTCTCAGGATGCAAACGCAGGACCTCCCATGTGTGTCCAGCATCACAAAGTGTTGTATTATTGCTACACCATCAGCCGGCTCCACATTTTAGATTTTCGGATTAGGGATGCTCAACCTTTACTAGGAAAGCAAATTCAGAGCATATTAAAAATATTACATATCATGAGTAAGAAGACTTTATTCCTATAATGCAGAGTGGCTCAACATACAAAAATCAATGTCAGACATCATATTAGCAAAACAAAGGGGAAAAACGTGATCATCTCATTTGATGGGGAGAAAAAGAGAATTAGAGGCTCAGCTGCTGTGGTGTAGCCATGATATGGGTACCCTGCAAGACTGGAAGCCATATGGCAACCATGGTTTCAACTTCTGGGTTAGCCTAAGAGCAAGTCAAGTATACACATAGGTGCCCAGGATCCTGAGGAGCTAGAAGGGTGAGAAAAGGGGATCTTAATATGATAAGATCCTGTCAAGGGTATTTCTCTTTCTCTCACTCTCTTTTATTTATGCATGTGTATGCTCTCTATCATTGAAAAAAATTAGATAAATTTCCTCATACATCATGATAAAATAACTCAACAAATGGAAAATAGAAGAAAGTCAACTCAATATAATAAAATTCATGTATGAAAAACCTATAGTGAACATTATATTCAAGCATGAAAAATTTGAAATTTTCCCTCTAAAATTAGGAACAAGACAAGGATGACTGTTTTGTAACTTCTATTCAACATAGTATTAGAAGTCCTAGTCAGGGCACTTAAGAAAAAAACAAACCAAAAGAATGTAAAAGGCATGAAAATTGGGGGGAAAAAAAGAATTAAAACTGTCTCTGTTAGTCCCCATTGGTTCGAATTTTTCCCAGGACATTCCATGGCAACCAGTTTCCATGGCTTTAGAGAAGATCCTGGGGCAGAATCTGGAAGGATGAGCTTAACTCTAGCAGCTAAACCTGCAGGTAGTTTGAGGGGGTGCTGAAGTTGAAGCCAATATCAAAAGAGGGCTGAAGCAGGGCCAGCAGTTGATATAATGCTTACACTGCTGGACTCCCATGTAGTCAACCATGGTTCAAGTCCTGGACCTGGCAGCTTAAAATTCACACTGGCTGCGTGTGCATGCATGTCCAAAATCCTGAGAGGAGAATGGAGGAGAAGGGATTGCAGCATCGCCCCCAAGGATTTCTCACTTTCTATCTCTTTGTCTCTCTCTGTCTCTCTGGCAAGCACACATGCCCTATAGCAAAAACCTTCCATAAAAAAAAAAAAAGAGCGTTGAAGCATAACTACACTCCTATGAAAAATTCATTCTGAAGACACATAAACAAGTGATTATTAAATAGTAGTAAATCCACCAATAGAACTTTGCACAGGGTATAGGAGAGCCCAAGGGAAGGCACACATCTCAGCCTGGGAATGGGAGTGGAACAGAATGTCAAAAAAAGTGGAAATAATTAGTAGCATTTGGACAGAAGAAGAGGAGAGGATGACACTTCAGAAGAGAAGGATCTTCAACAGTAAAGGAATTAAGGGAGAAAACAGTCATACATAAATGGCTGTGTGTGTGTGTGTGTGTGTGTGTGTGTGTGTGTGTGTGTGTTAGAGATAGCTACAAGCAGTTTCTAGCAAATAAATGTGATAGCTAGGTAATGACAAAAGATAAAATTAGAGAGGTAGCAAGGTATCTCATAAGTATGTGTCCCAGATTAAGGAGCATGGTCCCTTATGCAGGAAACACCTGGCAGCTAAAGAGGTGTTAGGACATAGAGAGGACCTCAGTACTGGAGGAGGAGGACAATATTGAAGGAAACAGAAACTAGCTTGGCTGTCCATGCTGTTGCATAGGCAGAAAGTAACAAGGACCTGAGCCACTGGTTTTGGAAGTGAGGTTTACTGATGTGTAAGTAAAGTTTATTGATGTTTAATTTACCTTTATAAGTGTGCTGCTTGATGAGATTTGACAAGTGTATGCAGTTGTGTAATTATACCAGTATCAACATAAAGAATGATCTCTTATGGGTTTAATTGTGCTCTCCTTCTATCCATAAGTTAAAATCTATACTATGCTACCCACAAATAGGTCTTTTTAATATAATAATTATTTTGAAGACTAGCCCCATAGCACAGTGGTTTAAGGCTATGCTTTGGGAGCCAGATCACACATGGCCCACTGAAGTGTGAGTCCCAGCCTCTGCATCTTGAAAAACATGCCAGTTACATATGCCTGCATGTCCAAAATCAGTGTTGCTTTCTCTCTCTAGCAAGTGCACATCCCCTCTTGCAAACAAAACAAACAAAAAACCAGTGGGGATGGCCATTCTTCAATCCCTTCTCCACTATCCTCTTGGAATTTTGGACACAGAAGCACTCACATTCAGTGTCATTTTCAAGCTGCCATGTCTAGGATTTGAACTACAGCCAGCCATGTGGGAATCCAGTGCCTTAAACACTATGCCACATGCTGGCTCCTATAGAATTGTCTTTTGTGCCTGTCTTCTTTCACTTAGCATAATGCTTGGGTTCTTCAGTCTTTTGTACAATATATATCTGCAGACTATTCCTTGTTATTGCTGTGTGGTGTTTCTTTGAATGGATATACCACAATTTGTTTATTCTTTACCTGTGAAGAGACATTCGGGTTGTGTCGTTTCTAATAGGGGTCTTATGAATAAAAGTGTTATCAATATTTACATACAGGTTTTTGTGTGGGAGCTGTTTCTGATGTTTTAATTTTCTTTCTTTTTTTTTCTTCTTATTTGACAGTGTTTGAAGTAGTGGAACCAACCACTACAATTTGTGGTCATGCCAACTGCTACAATTTAAGAGATCTCAGAAGAGTCAACTCACATTTTTTTGTTGTTGTTGCTGTTGGATCTATCACTCTGAACTTCTGCTTTGGTATTCCATTCAGTTTCTTTTTTTTTTTTTTTTTGAGAGATTTTCACTGTAGGGCGCATGCGCTCGCCAGACAGACAGAGAGAGACATAGAGACAGAAAGCGAGAAATCATCCCCCAGGGGGGATGGTCACGCCGCAATCCCTTCTCCTCCATTCTCCTCTCGGGATCTTGGGCACGCACGCACACGCGCC
>NW_006160114.1:5685852-5728313 GCF_000334495.1 Tupaia belangeri chinensis | reverse complement strand
GAACCACAGTCGACTATGTGGGAGTCCAGCGATATAGCCATTACGCTAACTGCTGGTTCCCTTCAGTTTCTTTTTACGGTTTTCTGATCTGACTCACATTTTAATTCCAGGCATTTGTGAGAAATTACATTCATTGCAAAATGGCAGGAAGAAAAGATCAAATCTCTTTTGGATTTAAATTTGAAATGAAATAGAACTTTTGTTTAAATTCAATAGAAGCAGTTAACAAAGGAATACAAACCTTAAAGATGTTTCCTTAAAATTACCCATAATGCTATGTCGAGTGATTCATAGTTTTAAGCATTTAAATGAGTCATATTCATCCAATAACTAAACTAATCTCTATTATAAATAAAGTACTTAGGGAAATCCTGTTAACTATTTAAGAACTGTGAAAATTTTCCCACTAAGGCTTTGCTTCCTTCATGAAGACTTTCCCTAAAGCTCCTGCCTCTATTCTCTACTCTTTGAATTCCCTTTGATAATTGTACTACTATTCATTTGATCTGCTATTGCCATATAATGTATGCATATTTATTAATACATTTCATGTGTGTACATACACATATAATGTATTTTATGAAATTTAATCTCCAAAAGGTCAGAAGCCACAATTAGTACTAGTACAAAAAAGATCCTTGTAGAAATTATTTTACTATTCATGATTAAACGATATGGTACAGCTGCCATTCATTGAGTGAATTCTATGTGCATAGAAATTATTCTGATCAATTTTATATTTCTTCATTTAATTTATTTTATTCAATCATCTTTATAACAACCTCACAGCATATCAATATGGTCTAGTATAGTGGTTAGGAGATAGAATTTGAGATCAGACAGAATTGTATTATAATTTTGGCTTTGTCATTTATTGGTTATGTGATTTTGGTCAAGCTTCTTGACATCTTCAAGCTTTTTTGTTTATTAAGTGTTAATATAACACAATATCACAATAACACATATTATTAAGAGTACAAATGGGGCCAGCAGGTGGTGCGGAAGTTATGTCAGCTGGATCCCAAATAGCCTACATCACTGTTGGAGTCCTGCCACTGGTGGCTTGAGAATCACACTGGGCACATGTGCGTGCATGCTCAAATTCCCGAGAATAGATGGAGAAGAAAGGATTGCAGTATGGTTGTCCCCCCTGGAGGGTGATGGTCTCTAAAAGTTAAGTTTTTTTCACGTACAAAATACATTTAGTTCATTCCAATGGTCCCAAAATTCTTAACTCATTCTAATACCAGCCCAAGAAGCCAAAGGGAAGCTGTGAGCCTATGAAATCAAATAAATTATATGCTTTCAAAATATAACAGTGGGACAGAAATGAGATAGGATAAACATTCCCATTCCATAAGAAGGCATAAGTGGTCCAAACAATTTGAAACCAAGAGGACAAACATTGTATCTTAAAACTCCAGAGTAATCTTTTACTCCATGTGCTGTACCTTGGCCATACTGTGATTTGGGCCCCAAAAACATCAAGCAGCCTTGTCCCCAAGGATTTACTGGGCTCAGTCCACACAGCATTCTTCCTAATTAGTCTTGTGCTTACAGTTCTCCCAGGCTAGCATTACATGTTGGTAACTTTATAGTTCTGGGGTGCTGAAGGTAGTCTCACCCCTAAGGCTCCACTAAACATTGCCCTGGTAAAAGTTTTCGGCAGTGGTTCTGTCCCTGTGACAGAACTCTGCCAAATCCTCCAAGTTGTCTGAGACATCCTTTGAACTCTGGGTGATGGTCCTACAATTTTGTGGTTCTTAAATTCTCTACACCTCCAGAACTACTATTAATATCACCTTTTAATATGATAATCACATTAAGTTTCCATGCTCCTAACACCAAAGGTGTTTGGTCCAAGAGGTTGATATGTCCAAGTCACAGAGGTCGCTTTCTCTCCACTCTATCATGTGTTTCCATCTCTCTCTTCTGCTCTGCTAGTTAAGTCCCTCCTCACTCTCACAAAACACCCAGCCCTTCCTTTGAATCTCAGAATATTCCTTTTATTTAAAAAAGAATTTTTTCCCTGGACCAGCAGTTGGCATAATGGCTATGTTGCTGGACTCCCATGTAGTCGACCGCAGTTCAAGTCCTGGACCCGGTGACTTAAACTCACTCCATGTACGTGCGTGCCCAAGATCCCGAGAGGAGAATGGAGGAGAAGGGATTGTAGCATGGCCAACCCCCTGGGAGGGAGGGAGAGGCGTGATTTCTCACTTTCTGTCTCTCTGTCTCTCTCTGTCTTTCTGGCAAGTGCATGCACCCTATATAAAAACCTCTCCAAAAAAGAAAAAGAAAAAGAAAAAACAGACTTTTTTGTAATAGGACACGTGTACTTGCCAGAAGGAGAGGGAGAGAAAGAGAAAACGAGAAACCACCTCCGGGACGGATGGCCACACCACATCCTTTCTTCTCCATTCTCCTCGAGGGATTTGAGGCATGCCTGCACACACACCCAGTATGATTTTCAAACCACCAGGTCCAGGACTTGAACCATGGTTGCCCATGTGGGAGCCATCACTATACCACCTGTTGGTCCCTGTTCCTTTTCTTTTTTAAACATAAATTTACACCCAAGTTTTATATTCTAACTTTCTAGAATTTTACCCTTTTTCATATAGAATGCCTGGCTGAAGCTGGCCCCCATACAACATATAAGAGCACCCAGTCTAAGATGCCCTTGACTCAGAGTTCTTGCCATGTTAATCAAGTCAGTTTCTCCACTCAGTAATTAATTGCATTATATCAAAATCCAACCCACTGAATTAATAATAAATAGGACGAGACAAGTAACTTGGTTTCTGATGACACTTTTTTAGCCTGCAAATTAACTACAGGGGAGCAACCAAGAACATGTTGTCCTGTTCACTTGGACGTTAGAAATTCTAGTATGTGTTTGGAAGTACAAATAAATGAGTTTCCTGCTAAGCAAGCCATCTGAGATTTTCCCCCAGTAAGCTCATAAAAGTAAGAAAAGTGTCTTAATAAAACACACTCTATATTTCCTAACACCAGCTGCCTGGCCAATTTCCAAGGGTACCCCCAAAAATGCACACTACAATCTGACAACCTTCAGTATCAGGAGAAGATAAACTTGTTCTAAAACTACCTGTTTCTTATCTAGCATAGCCTCCGACTTCTTCCTAACACAGAGATTTCCACAGCAACAAATCCTTCCTTCTTCCTTAGATAATGCTTCCCCAAATTTGTTTGTATATCTGTGGTATATCTTATCCTTCCTACTTAAAACTTTTTTTATATATGCAAGGAAAATACATTTATTAACAAGACCCAAGTATCTGGTAATTCCTAATTTTTTTCAATCCTACATGCCATTATTTCTTGGGAGGATATGTGTTTCTTCTGGTACAGTGAAAAGAAAATCAAGTCTGGGGAGTCTGAACACTTGACAGCAGAGCAATCCTATCTTATCTCCATTATTTACATAAAATTTTTGGACCTTTGTTTGATTATCTGCATTAAGATAAACATTTGGATTTTCTGGATTACTACCCATAGACTACATTCCCACAAGGACTGTCAAGAATCATTGGACCATGAGATGATTTCACACAAAAAAACTAATGCCTAAGTGACACAGGATAATTATCTCATTCTTTAATTTCTCTGAAGTGGTAAAAAAAATAAGAGTAATATTATACTCATGCTATCGCTTTCCTTAAGGAAATAATATAATAGAACATTATCTTTGACAAAAAAAGGGAAGAAACTTTTTTTTTTAAATCTATGCTGTTGAAAAAATCCTGAACATTGCCAGGTGGTTCCTTAGTAAGGTGGCAAGGCATATGCATGGTAATGCCAAGTTGTTTTAGCTTCTGCAGTTGTCACTGAGAAGAGAGATACTAGTACTACTCATGTGTAGTAGTTAATTGTATGTGTCAATTTGATTGAGCTAAGGGATACCCAGATAGCTAGTAAAAACGTATCTGGAAATGTCTGTGAGGATTTTTCCAGAAGAAATTACCATTGAATTAGTAGACAGAGTAAAGAAGATCGCCCTCACTGACATGAGTAGGGATTATCTGACCTGTTCAGTATACTGATGGAACAAAAAGAGGAGGAAGAGTTGATTTGCTCTCTTTTTTAGAACCAAGACTATCTTCTCCTGTCCTCAGACCTTGAAACTCCAGGTTCGTCGGCCTTTGGACTCTGAGACTCACTCCAGTGTCTGTTCTCTTCTCCTAGTCCCAAGTCTTGGGTCTTTTGCCTCCTATTGAGAATTATGTCATCATCTCTCCAGGCCTTTGGATTCAGACTGAATTAATACTACCAATTTCTTTGGTTCTCCATTTGCAGAGAGCATATCATGGGACTTATTGGCCTCCATAATTATGTGAGTCGATTCCCAGAATAAGTCACCTCATATATCTATATATATAACCTATTGGTCCTATTTCTCTGGAGAGCCCTGACTAATACACACTGAGAATCTCATCAGTGTTTTGTGAAAATTGCTTATTCCATCAAACATCTTAGCAGAGCATAGTTCATGGACTGTGTCAGAGAACCAATTTACCACAGAGATATAGAATTGTAACTGTAAAATTTTAGAGGGCTTAATTTTCTAAGATATCTTCCAAGAATCCAAAATATCTCATTGGGAAATAAAAAGTCCTGTCAAATCCAGTATCTGATAATACGAGCATATTTGGTTTACAAGATTCAGGTAGTAAAACGTATATGACTTTTCAAAGAAATAATGTGTTCGAGAAGGATTCACGGGAGTCTCCAAATGACTGACAAGCTTTACGGTTGCAGGCTAGCAGATATCTCACGCTGCTGAGGTTTCTCATGAAAAGAAGAGGATTCCAGAGAGGAATTTTAATAAGCAATCAAGTCTCAGCCTTTGAACTTTTTAAAGTGGGAGTCTAATGATGAGAGGAGATATGTGCAGGTCTGCATATCAATGCACAAGTGATTCGATTGTATGTGTCCTTGGGTACATTCCTCTTCCTTTATGTGTGTGTGTGTGTGTGTGCTTGCACATAAGGATGTTGTGCTTACATTGGGAATGGCAATGATTGGAGGTAGAGACTTACATGCTCAGAGAGAATGTATCTCTTACTTCATCTTCAAATCCAAGGTAATAAAATAGCTTAAGGAGAGTATTATAAGAAGTAGATTAACGTTTGCAGAGTGATTTAAACCTTTTTAGACCAACTGAGATTTTATGGCAGAATTATGCCCCACAGAAAATTATTTAAACCACCATTTTCTAACTCTTCCAAGAATGATACTTAACCTGCACAATTCTAGATGCATGGAAAGAAGCCAATTCATTACACACAATTGATGATTTATAGCATGTATTGGGGAGTGGTCTTCAAAAGTCATGGAAAATATGTACTACGAAAAAACTATGTATGGATTTCAATTTTGCACTAAAATAAACTCATACTATAATTCTATACTGTTTATCAAAAATGATAAATTTATGGAGAGGTGAAAAGACAAAGAAAAAGAGGTTTACATTTCTAAAGACAGCAAATTGTGGAAAAGAAACTACAAAGTATTTGGGGGGGAAATGGAAGATAACGGTTATTTTTTTTTATGAACATGTGAGAAACAGTGAAAGAGAGAACCTCTCCCGCCACACATACACACTATCCCACCACCACCACCACCACCAGAGCCTAGTCATGCTGCAATCTGCTTTTCCTCCATTTCAGGATCCTGGGCATGGGAGCATGTGCCTGGCAAGTTCTTAGGCTGCCAAACAAGGATTCAAACTGCCATCAGATATATGGGATCCACCTCTCTCTGCACAGTGCTTAATTGCTGCTGCATACAGGGTGGCCCAAAGGTTATTTTAATAGGCTTGTTTGTATAGTTCCTTTTTTGTCATCAACTCTAGTCTCTGGTAATAAGGATGTTATTTTCTTCCTGGTGCAGAGGGAGCATCTTTTTCACGGGAAATGCTGTAACTGTCTTCTGGATAGGAAAGGGAAGGTCGTGGGACCAGCAGATAGGTAATGATTACGTCGCTGGGCTCCCATGTAGTAGGCCACGGTTTAAGCCCTGTACCCAGCAGCTTCAAACTCACACAGGTCGCATGTGTGTGCATGTCAAAGACTCCAAAAGGAGAATGGAGGAGGAGGGATTGCGGTATGGCCAGTCCCCCTGGGAGTGACTTCTCACTTTCTATCTCTCTGTCTCTCTGATGAGTATATGCACACTAAAGCAAAAATCTCTCTCAAAGAAAAAAGAAAAAGAAAAGAAAAGAAAGGGAAGGTCTTTCCTGCATCTACTTTTTTAGAGGTGCCTTCAGCTCAAAATCATCAATATATCAAAGTGACCTGACTTGGGTGGCATGTTTTGATCCCCTTCACAGCCAACCCACAGGCAATATGCATGTGGATGAAGCTGTCTCGACTCTTCAGACTAGGATAGCCACTAGGCAATACCACCAAGTGACCCCACAAGTGAAAAAAAAATCACTCAACAGATGTATGTATGAATTTATAATTCATAGAAGTGTGAGATATAATAAAATAGTTGCTGTTATAAGCCTTTAAGTTTTGACATGTGGCAATTGATAACTATGGCACAGATATTATGTGGCAAGTTGTAGATCCACAGTTATATAGTAGACATAAAAAAAAAAATCAAGTTTCCCTACCTATAGTTCCCAAGTCAGCCAGGATGCTGAGGCACTGAAGCTGTGTTCATGGTACTAGCAAAGAAGCAGGGAGTCAATCTGCTCCAGGAGCCCTGGTCATCATCCTGTTGACAATTTAAATTCTCACATACAACATACTACTTTTATTATAATGAAGATAACCATGATGTCTGTGATCTTTACCCATTATTTTATACCTTTCTTTGCATTACTTCACAATTCTTCCCTTGGAAGGAAGTTTGATAGAAGAAAAAATATATATATTTGACCAGCCTGTAGTATAATGGATAAGATGGCTGGATCCCATATAGACTACAGTAACATTGGAGTCCCAAGCCCAGTAGCTTGAAAAACACACCAGACACATGTGTGTGCTCCCAAAATCCTGAGAGGTCAATGATGAAGGGATTGAGGCATGGCCATTCCCTCTGGGAATGCTTTTCCACTTTCCTTTCCCTCTGCCTCTCCCTCTCCCTCTCTCTCTCTCTCTTCCTGGTGAGTGCATGTGCCCTCTTGCAAAATATTTTTAAAAAGAAAAAGTTCATGGGAATTGGTATTGAGGCAAATTTAGCAAATTAAAATAAATAATGTCCAGTTAAAATTGAATTTAAGATAAACAACAAATATTTTCTAGTATAGTATTCAATATTTGGGACATACTTCTCTCCTAAAAAGTCTTAGGCATTTTTATGAAGTTCTACTATAACTGAAATTCTTATCACTAATCTGGCAAGTCTTTGTTGAAGGGAACTTTATGGGAAAGGAGGTTGAGGCTCTACATAAACCAAGTTTTGTAACTTCACAGTAGTGCCTCATGCCAGGTCTTTTCACTTCATTGTTTTTTTTCTCCATTTTCTTGCAATACTAAAATGCAAGAAAATATGGCTGCATCGATGCTAAGATAGTCCCATGGCTAGAAAAAGCACTCAGAGTGCCTACTTTCCTAGAAGAGGACTGGCAGCATCTATTCCACAGATAGAAAATAACATGTTCTTGAAAATGACTTACTAAAGATCACATTTTTAACATTTGGAGCACAGCATGAAATTCAGAAATAAATACAAGTCACAAGGCTCACTAGTTGACTTCTCAAGTAATGAGAATATTTTTTTTTCTTCTTAAGTTTATTTATGTTTTGATGAGAGAGGGACAGAAAGAGACAAAGAAAGACATGCACCTTTAATGGGGTCTCATGCCACAATCATCCTCCAGTCTTCCCAGACAGCCAGGGTCATGGGAATGCATGCCCAACCTGTGCAGGTTGACCCAAAAGCTGAACCTAATCTTGCAGAACATTGGTTGCACCAAGGCTACTGGATTGGTCTGAGAAGTATTTCATAATGGGTAAAATCTTTTTACAAGCAAAATGAGAAACAGTGATTGACTGTTTAAAAAATAATTGGGGGAACCAGCAGTTAGCGTAATGGCTATGTCGTTGGACTCCCACGTAGTCAACCACGATTTGCGTCCCGGACCCGGTGGTTTAAAACTCACGCCAGGCACGTGTGTGTGTGCCCAAGATCCCGAGAGGAGAATGGAGGAGAAGGGATTACGGTGTGACCATCCCCCCTGGGGGGGTGACTTCTCGCTTTCTGTCTCTATGTCTCTGTCTGTCTGGTGAGCGCACATGCCCTATAGCGAAAAACCTCTAAAAAAAATTGGAATAATGATAATAATGATTGGGAAAACAAAGAAAAGATATTGAATGATGAAGTGGGGAATTGAATGTCTCTGTATTGACTGGCATACCATTGTAGCTGGGACAAAGCTACTCTGTTCCTTTTGTTTTGTTGTTTTTGTTTCGTTTTGTATTATTTCAATTTCTTTTATACATTCAATCACATATGTCACTTAGCTTACAAAGTGAATATTCCAACATGTGTACATTTCTCACCAGTCAAGTTGAGAACACAAAAATGATCATTATCTTCAACAGATAATAACCCATTTCTTTGTCCCATAAATGCCTTGCCTTTATATTTTTCTCCTTAATGTCCTTCCTCAGAACCTCCTCCTTCACTCACCCTCTTGCCACACTGTATCTGGTATTTATAATCATTTTCTATGTTTCTGTATCCTCTAGTCATTCAGTTTCGGCTATAGAGTGCCAACAGTCGGTATATATTAAGTGAAGACATACAATGTCTCTCCTTCATAGCCTAGTTTGCTTTACTCAGTAGTAAATCTTCCATATTCACCCACTTTCTGTTCAAAGCCAGGATCTTGCTGTTTTGTTTTTGTTTTTGTTTTTTTTTTAATGGCAGAGTAGTAGTCTATGGAGTATATGTGCCACACTTTTTCAATCCATTCATCTGTTCTTGGTCATTTGGGTTGGTTCCATGTCTTAGCAATTGCAAATAATGCTACAATAAACATTAATGTGCAAGCACTTTTCCAACTAAGGGTAGACACAAAGGAGTGGGATTGGGTAGACACTAAGGAGTGGGTAGTTCTATTTGTAAATTTTGAGGAATCTCCATATTGTGCTCCATAGTGGCTAGACCAATTTACATTCCCACCAGCAATGTTGGAGAGTTACTCTTTCATTGCACCACTGCCAGCACTTACCATTATTTTTTTCTTTAATCTTAGTCATTCTGACTGGGGTTAGGTGATATCTCATTGTTGTTTTGATCTGCATTTCCCTTATAATGAGGGATGTTGAGCACTTTTTCATATGCCTTTGGTTATTCCTATGTCTTCCTTAGAGAGTGTTTTTTCAACTCATTCACCCATCTTTGAATAGGGCTGATCATTTTTGTTCAGGACAGCTACTTGAGCTCCCTGTGTATTCTGGTTATTAGTCCCTTATTTGACACATAGTTTACAAAACTATTTTCCCATTCTGAGGGCTGTGGATTCACACTGATTATTGTGTCCTTCACATGCAGAAACTTCTTAATCTGATGTAATCCCACTTGTCTATTTTGGGGATTATTGACTCTGCTTTAAGGGTCTTATTTAAGAAGTCTTTGCCTACCCCAGTGTCTCTCAGAGTTCCTCCAGTGTTCTCCAGCAGTAATTTTATAATTTGAGGTCTTAGGTTTAGATGTTGATCCATTGAGTTGATTTTTCTCAATGGCGAGAGGTAGGGGTTCAGACTCATCTTTCTGCAGGGGGATATCCAGTTTTTCCAGCACAATTTTCTAAAGAGTTTTTCATTTTTCCTGGATTGACTGGTACCCTTTGTCAAAAATTAGTTGACTGGGGAACCAGCAGTTAGCGTAATGGCTATGTTGCTGGACTCCCACATAGTCAATCGCGGTTCGCGCCCCAGACCCGGTGGCTTAAAACTCATGCCAGGCACGTGTGCGTGCATGCCCAAGATCCCGAGAGGAGAATGGAGGAGAAGGGATTGCGGCGTGACCATCCCCCTGGGGGGTGATTTCTCGCTTTCTTTCTCTATGTCTCTCTCTGTCTGTCTGGCGAGTGCACGCGCCCTATAGCGAATATCTCTCCAAAACAAACAAACAAAAACAAAAACAAAAAAATCAGTTAACTGTATGTTTGAAGGTTTATTTCTGGGGTCTCTATTCTATTCCATTGGTTCACCTGTCTGTTTCTGTACCAATACCATGCTGTTTTGATTATCACAGCTTTGTAGCATATTTTGGGGTCAGGGAGGGAGATGCTACCCACTCTACTCTTCTTGTGCAGGATTGCTTTGGCAATACGAGGTCTTTTATCATTCCAAATTGTATGATTGTCTTTCCTAGATCTCTGTAGAATGTCTCTTGCACTTTGATTGGGATTCTGTTAAATATATAATTTGGGTAGAATTGCCACTTTGATTATATTAATTCTTCCAATCCAGGAACACGGGATGTCCTTCCACATTTTTGTGTCATTTTCGATTTCTTTTTTTAGCTTTTCATAGTTTTCCTTGTGCAGGTCTTTAACTTCTTTGGTTAGATTTATTCCTAGATATCTTATACTTATTGTGGCTATGGTAAATAGTATTACTTTTTTCATTTCTATTTCAGTCTGCCTGCTGTTCATATATAGAAATGCTACAGATTTCTGTATGTTGATTTCTGTTTCCTGCAACTTTACTGTATTCATTTATTATTTCCAGGAATTTTTTCATGGATACCATTGGGTCTTCTATGAATACAATCATGTCATTTGCAAATAGAGATAATTTCACCTCTTCTTTTCCTATTTGAATGCCTTTTGTTTTAATCTCTTTTTTAATTGCTTGGTGAGGACTTCCAGTACTATATTGAAAGGAGTAGAGAAAGTGGGCATCTTTGTCTTGTACCAGATTTTAACTGAAAAGCTTTCAGCTTTTCCCCATTCAGGATGATGTAATCTATGGGTTTTTCATAGGTAGCATCAAGAAGATATAATGTGTATAAATATCTATGCACCTAACTCAGGAGCACCCAAATATATAAGGAAAGACTGTTAGAGCTGTAAGAAGAAATAGACTACAACACATTAATTGTTGGAGACCTCAACACCCCACTATCTGCTCTGGGCAGATGATCTAGACAAAAAATAAAGAGATAAAGAATATAAATGATACCATAAATCAAATGGACTTAACAGACAGGTATAGAACTTTCCATCCCAAAACCATGAGATATACTTTTTTTCTCACCCCCACATGGAACCTTTTTTTTTTTTAGAGGTTTTCGCTGTAGGGCGTGTGCGCTCGCCAGACAGACAGAGAGAGATATAGACACAGAAAGCGAGAAATTGCTCCCCAGGGGGGATGATCACGCTGCAATCCCTTTTCCTCCATTCTCCTCTCGGGATCTTGGGCACGCATGCACACGCGCCTGGCGTGAGTTTTAAGCCACCAGGTCCGGGACTCGAACCGCGGTCGACTACGTGGGAGTCTAGCGACATAGCCATTACACTAACTGCTGGTTCCCCCCCCCGCCCACATGGAACCTTTTCAAAGATTGACCACATGATAAGGCACAAAGCAAGCCTTTGCAGATTCAAAGGCATAGAAACTATATTCAGCATCTTCTCTGAACATTATGGAATTATACTTGATATTAATTTCAAGAAAAACCCTCAGAAATACACAAAAACATGGAAACAAAATAACCTACTTCTGAATGACTTCACAACTACTGAAGAAATTGAGACTGAAATCAAAAGACTCATGGAAGCCAATGACAATGAGGACACAAGTTTCCATAATCTTTGGGACACTGCAAAAGCCATCATAAGAGGGAAGTTTATAGCAATTAGTGCACATAAGAAGAAGATGGAAAGAAGGAAAATGGACCACCTAACATCATGCCTCAAATAATTGGAAAATCGACAGCAAAAAAATTAAAAAAAAAAATTCCAGGAAAAAAATAAATAATAAAAATTCAAGCAGAAATAAATGAAAAAGAAAACGAATAAACTATACAGAATATAAAAGCTGGTTCTTTGAAAAGATAAACAAAATCGATACACCAATAGCTAGACTAATTAAAAGAAGAGAGAAAGGAACCAGTAAATCAAATTTGCAATGAAACAGGCAAGATAATAACAGACATAATAGAAATACAAGACATCATTAGAGGATACTATGAACAACTATACACTAACAAACAAGAAAAACTGGATGAGATGGACAAATTCCTGGACACATATAATCTACCAAGATAAAGTTAGAAGGATGTAGAAAGGCTGAATATGCCCATAACAATCCAGGAGATAGAATCAGTAATAAATAACCTCTGAACAAAGAAAAACTGTGGTCCTGATGGCTTTACCTCTGAATCCTACAAAACTTTAAAAGAAGAGTTAACCCCCACTCTGCTCAAGTTATTTCTTTTTCTCTTTTTGAAAGGTTTTTGCTATAGGGCACGTACACTTGCCAGAAAGACAGAGACATACAGAGAGACAGAAAGCAAGAAATCACCCCTCAGAGGGCATGGCCATGCCATAATCCCTTCTTCTCCATTCTCCTCTCCGACTCTTGGGCACGCACGCATGCATGCACACGCACCCAGCGTGAGTTTAAGTCACCGGATCCGGAATTCAAACCGCAGTCAACTACATGGGGGTCTAGCGACATAGCCATTACGCTAACTGCTGATTCCAGTGCTGCTCAAGTTATTTCTAAAGATCCAAAATGGTGGAATTCTCCCAAATTCATTCTATGAAGCCTCCATCATCCTACCCTTAAAACAGACAAGGATAGAACAAGGCAGGAATACTGTAGACCAATATCTCTTAATTCAAACCGCAGTCAACTACATGGGGGTCTAGCGACATAGCCATTACGCTAACTGCTGATTCCAGTGCTGCTCAAGTTATTTCTAAAGATCCAAAATGGTGGAATTCTCCCAAATTCATTCTATGAAGCCTCCATCATCCTACCCTTAAAACAGACAAGGATAGAACAAGGCAGGAATACTGTAGACCAATATCTCTTATGAATATAGATGCAAACATTCTCAACAAGATACTAGCAAATCATATCCAACAACATATAAAAAAGATTATACATCACAACCAGGTAGGCTTTATTTCAGGGATGTAAGGTTGGTTCAATATACGCAAAAACATAAATATAATACACCATATTAACAGAAAGAAAGATAAGAACATATGATCATATTAATTGATGCAGAAAAAGCATTTGATAAGATAATAGCATCTATTCATGATCAAGACTCTCAGCAAAATCAGCACAGAAGGGTCATTTCTCAACACAATAATAGTAACAAGAATGATATTCAAACCAGCTGAATTAGGACAATGTGTAAATTAAGATGAATGATTTGAAAATTTTGCGCCTTCTAACAATAGTGGGAAAGGACAGTTGACCACAAAATAAAGTGACAGCAGCAGTATAAAGACAAACATCCCAGTAATTCTAAAAGCCACTGGATATATTCTCCTCACCTCCACTAGTACCCACCACATTGTCCCTGCAGACAAAACTACCAAATTTACATACATGTGCCAGATACATCATCATGACCTTAAGTCAATGAGAGATTGCACAATTTGGTATATTCTGTTTAAAAAGAAAAACTAGTACACAGTCATTTTGAAAAAGAAATTTAAATTTTAAACTTGAATTACCAAAGGGGTGGATGGTGGCCCAGTGGTTAACTCTGTGCTCTGCCATGGGAGGTTCCAGTTTCATATCCAGAGATCTCCTAAAACTATCAGGCAAGTGTGGGACCATAATTTGGGGCTTATAAACTGGTGTGGATTATGGCATGCAGTTTCTGTTTGGGGTACTTATCTCTCTGTTTCTCTCACATGCACTCTCTTCACTCATGGAAAAAAGAAAGAAAGGGGGACCAGCAGATGGCGTGGCAGCTAAGGTGCTGGACACTCTCACATGGCCAACCATGGTTTGAGTCCAGGACATGGTGGCTTGCTTTCTCACTTTCTCTCTCTCTCTCTCTCTCTCTGTCTTGCTCTGGTCAAATAAAGAGAAAAAAATGAATGAATAAATAAAATTAAATAAATACTTTTAAAAAAAGAAAGAAAGAGCCTTTAAAGAACAAAACAAAACAAAACAAAAAATGGTGGGGTGGGGTAGGGCTGATACCTAAAAGATAAACTTCTTTTATTTGGAAAGTTCGTATATACAAACACCTTGAAGACACTCTGTTAACACAGGTGTTAGTATTATAATTTGCTGACTGCAAGACTGTTGTAAGGAAGAAAACATAACTTTCCTTCTACTATTCTAAGGTCTTAGCTGAAATCTCTATAACGAAAGACAGATTAGCAAGAGAAAAACTAGGTTTACTAACATGTATATGGTACATGCAACATATGGGAATACCCAGAAATGAGTAACTTCATGAGGTAGCTTGTTTCTTTGACTCATACACCAGGTTCCACATAGAACAATAGTGACAAGACAAAGGAAAAGGACTGAGTCTTTAGGGTCAACTTTGGGGATAACAAATACCAAGGAAACCAACAGTTAAATAAAGGCTAGTTAGTAAAGTTTGTTAGGTGGATGTCTCTGGTGCAGTCACAAGGCTGATTAACTTTTGTCCTTTGTAGAGAGGGGAGAAGGGATAGCTTCATAAATTTACGTCCTAGTTTTAAGCAAGTAGAGAGAAGGCAGGGAGCTTTTCTTGTACCTGCTTATTAACTGTCTTACAGCTCAAAAAATCTTTATGCCAAAGTGACATATTTCAGGGGCAGCATATTCTGCTACCTTTTGCTGTATTTATGAATATAACACAAACACACTTCTATGACATATTATCTATTTGCCTGACACATGTTTTTTGTTTGTTTGTTTTTGGAGAGGTTTTCGCTATAGGGCGTGTGCGCTCGCCAGACAGACAGAGACATAGAGACAGAAAACGAGAAATCACCCCCCGGGGGGATGGTCACGCTGCAATCCCTTCTCCTCCAGTCTCCTCTCTGGATCTTGGGCACGCACACACACGTGCCCAGCGTGAGTTTTAAGCCACCGGGTCCAGGACGCGAACCGCGGTCGACCACGTGGGAATCCAGCGACATAGCCATTATGCTAACTGCTGGTTCCTCCTAGCACATGTTTTTGAGTTAAGTATTAAAATACTGGAAGAACGAAAGTAAGAAGGGAGAGAGAAATAAAGTTTCAGGATGCCGAGGCCATTTTCAAGAGCCCTCACTTTGTTTTTTTAAGGTGCCACTTTCAAGAGAAAGAAGGAGCAACGGGGAGACTCTGCCATCCCAGAGATGGAAGGACCAACAGGCAGGCCCAGGCCAAGTCCTTCAGCCTGACCTCATCAACAGGGACCCCTGTCCAGTCTGCTGAGGCAGAGGAGGGGTTTTCCAACCTTCAAAAAAGCAATACCTGGTTTCTGTAATCCCAGAGAAAGAAGGAGCAACAGGGAGACCCTGCAACCCCAGACATAGAAGGTAGAGCTGCGCCCCATGTATGCTGACGCCATTCCACCCTTCAGTCATCTACAACCAACAAGTGGCCCTAACAAGCCCCTCAGTTTTTCAGCAGGAACCATCACCCAGTCTGCGGTGGCAGAGGAGGGGCTCTCCAGCCCACAAGCTCACATTCTACCTGTCAGGGTATTTTGTATCTATCTCAGAGCAGTTAGGTTTTGGTATGTAAGAACTAAACATCTGAAAATAAGAGACTCTGTAGAAATGTTTTTTGTGGTTTGGTTTTGTTTTGAAGAGGTTTTTGCTATAGGGTACATGTGCTCTCCAGAAAGACAAAAGAGTCAGAAAGACAGAAATCACCACCACCACCCCCCACAAAAGGGGGGATGACCACACTGCAATCCCTTCTCCTCCATTCTCCTCTCAGGATCTTGGGCACGCATACACACATGCCTGGCGTGAGTTTAAGCCACTGGGTCCTGGACACGAACCACGGTCGACTACATGGGAGTCCAGTGACATAGCCATTATGCCAACTGCTGGTCCAAAGGAACTCTTTCCTCATATTCTCTTAGAAGTAAAAAGAGAGAAACTTTCCTCTGAATATCTAAAGCCTCAACTCCTACTTTGAATTCCGTACTCCCAGCTGTAGTAGAGGAGGGAAATTGGCACAGAGCTTATACATATCATAGAGAAGTGCAGGTGTACACAGCTACAGAAACAAACTCCAAAGTAGGAAGAAATGAGTATATCACCACACGACTAAACATCAAAGCAGAGCCCAAAGAAATAGAATAAAATCAGGAAATACCTCCCAGTGAAAGGATCATCAGTCCTCACCAACAATGGATAAGGCAAAAGAGATTGCAGGAATGTCTGAAAAGAATTTAAAATATTCATTGCAATATTACTCCACAAGATGCAAGAGAAAACAGAACCAGTTGCAGGAGATGAGGAAATCCTTCCATGACATGAAGGAGGAACTCCACAAAGAGATAGGCACACACTGAAAAAGAATCAAACAGCGATATTATTTATCTCCAGAAGAGATAAATAAATAATATGTCACAGGATATTAAAATCTACCTTAAAAGTTATCAACAGCAGAAGAAACCACGCAGAAGAAAGAATCTCTGAACTAGAAGACAAAACCTCTGATATAGTCCAGCAACTGAAAAGAATAGAATAATCATTAAAAACAAGGAACTGAAAAAGAATCAAACAACGATATTATTTATCTCCAGAAGAGATAAATAAATAATATGTCACAGGATATTAAAATCTACCTTAAAAGTTATCAACAGCAGAAGAAACCACGCAGAAGAAAGAATCTCTGAACTAGAAGACAAAACCTCTGATATAGTCCAGCAACTGAAAAGAATAGAATAATCATTAAAAACAAGGACAATATTGGGACCAGCAGATGGTGTAATGGTTACATTGCTGGACTCCCATGTAGTTGACCATGGTTCAAGTCTTGGACCTGGTAGCTTAAAACTCACACGAGGCACATGTGCGTACATGTCCAAGATCCCAAGGGGAGAATGGAGGAGAAGGGGTTGTAGTGTGGCCATCCCTCTGGAGGGAGATTTCTCAATTTCTTTTTTTCTGCCTCTCTCTGTCTCTCCAGCAAGTAGATGCACAATATGGCAAAAACTCTTTCTTAAAAACAAAAAATGAGGACAATATATGGGATATTCTTGACACCATTTAATGGCCAAATAACTAGATAATAGTATTCTGGAAGGTGAAGAGACAGGTAAAGCCATAGAAAAGATCTTTTATAATATATTAGCTGAAAATATTCCAAATTTAGACAAGTATACAGATATTCAAATCCAGAAGATAAAAAGCACACCAAATAAGTATAAAATACATAAATGACAAAGACAATATTCTAAAAATAGTAAGAGAGAAATGTTAAGTTACTTACAAAGTTTACCCCATCAGACTAACATTAGATCTCTCAGATGAAACAGAGAGGTAAGGAAAAAATGGCCAGATATATTTAAACCTCTGAAAAAGAAAAAAAAGCAATTACATTCAAGAGTACTAAACCCAGAAAGATTATCCTTCAAATGGGAAGAAGAAATAATTTCAGGGAATCATTCGGGAATGGTTTTATTTCTGAATGAATTCACCAAAATGAAACAATACCAGCTCTTCAGGAAATATTTAAGGGACTACTATACCAGAAAACCTAAAGAGAGACAAATAGAAATACAAGAAGACAAAACAACTAGAGAAAAAAGATAAGTCCATGCATCTTGATAATAACATTGATGTCATGACTAAATGTAGATTCAATGATTTTATACACAAGAAGTTTTAAATACAAACCCGCCAACTACTTGATAGATAGTTGTTGTCACAGAATTCAATTTATATATTTATTATAATCATTACTCACTGCACAAAACTAGATAGTAGAGGAAAAGTCCAAAACCTGTCTTTTTTTTGGAATGAATTTTTTAAAAAGGCTAAAATCATGAAATTTATAAAGCTATAAATCACCAAATCACTGGCTTTATTATGTCTTCACTTTTAAACATCTCTTTCCAACTTTGTTCTATCTGTTTTTTCAAAGACTTGTTTTTTTATGCACAGTGCAGTACTGTAGTCTTACAAGAACTCACAGTGTGTGAGAAAAATATTCTTTTTTATTTCTTCTTAGTGAACTATTATTTACAATTTTACCTATCTGTAACTGGATTAATTTTTGATATCCACAGATGTTTTTTATTTTATAAACACTTATCTCCCATAGTCCTCTACACAGAAATAAGAAATTCTTCTATCATTGGTTGTGTTAAGATTATCTTTGTTAATTTATGGGATTATTTGTTGCCTGATTTATTTTTTTAAAAGTTAGCCTTTTTTAAAAAGGATTAATTTATTATTATTACTAATTTTTAATTCGCTATGGGCCAGGTGCACTCACCAGAAAGAGAGAGAGAGAGAAAGAGAGAAAGAGAAAGAGAGAGAAAGTGAGTAAGCAAGCCACCAGGTGTGGGACTCGAACCAAGATAAGCCATGTGGGACTCCAGTACCTTAACCACCACACCTGCTGGTCCCTGTTGCCTAATTTTCAATCAGTATTTTCTTCTTTAGAACTGTACCTCACAGTAAAGAATGTTGTAGACAATTCAATACATATTCGCAGAATGACCATTGGAGTGGGTTTGAATGTTTGCAATAAAATGTTAAATGTTGAAGGTGGTGAATATTGTTTATATCCTCAATTTATTACACACCGTATACATCCTTTTAAAGACCATTCTGTATCCTGCAAAGCTGTGTAATGATTACATGTAAATCATAAATGACAATAAATATTTAAAGAGAAAAATAAATAAGTAAATAAATACAAATTGTGTGATGGCTACTGCAGCAGGAGAAATACTGTCAAAATATAAGGAATATTCACGGAAAAATTAGATTCAGGAAGTATCTTTATTATTCTTACACACAGCTTAAGGAGCTTGGACCTATCGATGACAATGTCATGACTGGTTATTCAGGTTTTGATTTTATGGTATAATAAGCATAACCTTAGGTGGTGATAAAAGATAATGAGTAAATGTGTGCTCACTGTCATGCACCTTGGCTCAGAAATGACTATGTAAGAGATAGTGATACAAAGTTGACTTTCTTCATGTGATTCATTACATTGTAGCCTACTATCAATAGTGCTCCAAGGAGGTTTTGGTTTTGGCACTTAACTAGCACATCAATCATATTCAATTAGCTACTGGTGATGTAGTCACTAATTTTGAATGCTCTTGAAGGAAGCTAGATTTCAGTACTGCAATTTGTTTTCCACATCAGTATAGAACAGTGCTTCTCAAAGTGTGTTTCTTGGCTCAGCAGAATCAGGATCACCTGGGAACTCATCTGAAATGAAAATTCACACACATGCACACACACACACACACACACACACACACCACTGTAAGAGAAATGTTAGGGGCCAGCAGGTAGCATGGAAGTTAAGGCTGCTGGATTCCACATGGCTGACTGAGTAATTCAAGTCCTGAAACCAGTGGCTTGAAAATCACACCAGAAATGTGTACATGCATGCCCAAAATCCTGAGTGGAGAATGGAGGAGAAGGGGTTGTAGCATGGCCATCTACCCCTGGGGGGGGGGATTTCTCACTTTCCTTCCTTTTATATGTTTCTTTCTCTATATCTCTCCAGTGAGCTCATGTGCCCTATAGCAAAATGTAAAAAGGAAAAACAGAAATGTTAGAATGAGTCTGATCAAAAGCTCTCTTGCTGATTTTGATGTTTCTAAGCTTTGTGAACTTCTGGTGTAGAGAATTAAGGGTAATTTTTGTAGTTTTAGTAACTCCTTTGTCTCCTTGATAACGAGTTATTTTGGGGTTTGTTTGGATATTTCTTGTTTGTTTTTATTACCTGAAATTTTCTTCCTTTTCTCTTAGGTATACATATATCCATAATTGCCAATTTTTAGGCCAGAATCCAAGGTGCAAAGGAAATCATATGATTTGCCACAGAATAGTTGCAAGCACTAAGGACGTTACATTTACTGACCTAGAGATTGCCCAGACCAGTCACATCTTTCTCCAACGGATTTCTTCTTCTAACCCCCAGGTAGGGCCGCCAGACTTAGACATAAAAATATAGTTCACTCAGTTAAAATTTGAATTTCAGATTTATATATATAAATACACACACATGCACACACACACAGTATAAGTATGTTCCAGACAATGTTTAGGACATACTTATTATGCTTACGAATGTATTCATTTATCTGAAAATCAAAGTTAACTGGGTGGCCTACGTTTTATCTAGCAGCTTTAATTCCAGGGTCAATGAAGAATATAAGTAAAGAAAACATACTCTGGGCTAGCAGGTGATTTGGTAGGTGGTATAAAGTTGATAAATCCCCAAATTACTGGCTGTATCATGTCTTCACTTTCAAACATCTCTTTCGAATTTTATCTTTGCTTTTTCGAAGATTTATGCACAGTGCAGTACTATGGTCTTACAAGAACTGACAGTGTGTGAGTTCTAGACTCCCACATGGCTGACCATGGTTTGAGTCTTGAACCTGGTGGCTTGCTTTCTCACTTTCCCTCTCTCTTTCTGGTCAAGTTAAGTAAGAATAGTAAAATTAAATAAATAATTCCTTAAAGAATAATAGAAAAGAAAAAGTTTTCAAATTTAAGTCAACTCAGTACACATGAACATTGTCTTTGAAGTAACAGAAACTAAAGGGTATCTCCATCTTCGCTCTCCTGATTAATAAAACGATGTACAAGAAGGTGACCCTTGGAGGTGAAGCATTAAACTGCTCCCATTCCTTTCCTCACCACAGGCAGCCAAGCTAGTTTACCCCTTATATTGAGAGCCAGTCTGGGCTGGAGGGGGGCACCCTCCTGAGCATGCGTACATGTGTAGATATATGTGAGTACGTGTGTGTGGGTTGAGGGGGAGGAGAATGCACTCAACAGCCATTTCCAACTGCATTATTTGAGATTGGTTATTAGAACACTCAACTTTTTCAACCATAAGATAGGGAATTATTTCATAAGACTTTTAGAAACTTAAATAGTATTTCTGAAATCACTCGTTAAAGTATGAAATAAAACTCAGCATTATGTAGCAGAAACTACAGAGTCTTTGACATCAAATAGACAACAATAAATCTCAGTTCAGAGACTTCTAAGCTGAGCAAGTTATTTGAATGTCTGAATGAGTTTTCTCATCTGTAAGGTAGGGATAACAATACCTACCTCTCACACAGTTATCAGGACTAACATAAATGGTGTATGAAAATTTACAGGCATTAAGGAGGCATCAGTGTTCTATTTATAGGTCTGTATATTATAGGCTAAAGTTTTGGAACTTTTAGTAGTTACATAAAATTCGCTCTTTTCATGATTCAGATTATTAAATGCCTATGATCTGATTTTAATAAGATCAGGATCTGATTCTATTCTTTCAAAAATAATTAAAGCCAGCATAGATTTCTTTCCTTTTTTTTTTTTTCAAATTTGCCACCCAGATTGCAAGATCTGATGCCCTCATTAATGATTTAAAAAGCTACTTAGAATGTATTAGAGCAGGGAGACCAGTTTAAATAATTTACTATCTGCTTAGATTCCTCTGTGAACCACCAGTATGGAAAGCAACCCTCGTTCTCATCTTAGAAGACCTGAGGCTAAAGGTATTTGATTTGAAATAAATTAAGCAGAAAAAAATATCTACATTAATTTGCAATGGAGTAATTTATTTAGTAATATCTATTATTAATTTCTATTTGCAACTAGATTAAATATGTAAATATACACATGCCGTGGAGTGTATCAAGATGACAGAACAGAGTAAGGAAATGGTTTCTAGTCAAGTTCTGCATAAGTTCTTACAAATAATGGCCTTTACTATCAAGTTAAGTACATGAAATAGTTACATTGAATTATCATATTGCACAGACACATGTATAGCCATTTAACCGGCCAATTCTCCTGCATAGTTTAGAAAAAAAAAAAAACGAAACAGATTAGCCATGTATGTGAGAAGTACATTCTTTCAGAAGAATCTACTTTAGAATTCAATCTTGAAGAAAATCACAAATTTGACTTTTCGATGAATATATTATCTTTTTCTGGTTCCAATTTTATGACCACTTGATCATTTAGTGTATTTGTTTGTTTGTTAATGAGTTGGTCTTTATAAAACTAATGGGACGTGACTAGAAATGTAAGTACACAGAGTTCTGAATGTTACAAAGTGAAAGAATTGAAAATCAGGCAACCACCCCAGAAAACGTCACTGAAAACTGTACAGAGCTTGGGAGGACTCATTTGTTCCCATTAGTACATCAGATAATACAGACTTGAAACCACACCAGCTTCCCTGTTTCAGACTTTTTTCGTTTTTTTAGAGCTTTTGACCTTAGGGCATATGCACTAGGGGAGAGGTTGGGGGAACAGAGACAGTGAGAGGGAATGTGAGGAATCACCCCCTCCCAGGGGGTTGGTCACACCACAGTCCCTTCTCTTCCATTCTTCTCTTCAGATTTTGGGCATGCCTGCATATGTACCTGATGTGAGTTTTAAGCCAACAGGTCTAGGACTTGAACCACGGTAAGCCATGTGGGAGTCCAGTAACATAACTGCTATGCCATCTAGTGGCCCCTTGTCTTTTGAGGGTCCCCTTAAGGCCTGGGACTAGAATTGGACCATTTGGCGTCCCAGATTCAGTCTTTCAGCTGTTTGTCCATCTTGCAGACAAGTCTATTGGACTGTTCTGCTTTGTGATTGTGTAAGATAATTCCTCTAACAAATCCCTCTTTTACATATATATTTACCCTGTTTATTCTATTTCTCTTCCCTTTCTCCATCTTTGAAGTCAGCAGCATTGGGCCAAGTCCTTTTCATACTGCCATCTCTCAGTTCTCCCTTATTTATGAGGAACCTTGACAATATATTGAACTTATTAGAAACTGTTTCTTCGAAGAACTATTATAACAAATTACCATCAACTGGGCAGCACAAACAACAGAAATGCATTATTTCACTGTTCTGGAGGCTAGTGGTCCAAAATCAAGGTGTCAGCAAAGCTATGCACTCTCTGAACACTCTACAGGAGGAATCTTCCTTGCCCGTTCCTACCTTCTGATGGTTGCCAGCAATACTTGGTATTCTTTTCTTCTAGAGCCATCATTCTGATCTCTACCTGTATGTTTACATAGCATTACCACTTGTCTCTATTCCCAATTTCTCCTCTTATAAGAAATACCAGTCGTTGAGACCAGCGTTTGGCATAATGGCTATGTCGCTGGACTCTCACATAGTCAATCGTGGTTTGAGTCCCAGACCCAGTGGCTTAAACTCATGCCAGGCATGTGTGCGTGCATGCCCAAGATCCTGAGAGGAGAATGAAGGAGAAGGGATTTCAGTGTGGCCATCCCCCCTGAGGGGCTATTTCTCACTGTCTCTCTGTCTCTGTCTTTCTGGTGAGCACATGTGCCCTAGAGCAATAACCTCTCGAAAAAACAGTCATAGTGGATTTAGGACCCACCCTAATCCCAGTATGATCTTATCTTGATATGATTACATCTACAAAGACTCTGTTTTCATTATTATTGGTCACATGCACAGGTTCTAAGAAGACAGAAATTTGGGGGAAGATATTATTCAACCCAATACAGCATTCTCAATTCTGTTTGTGATCTTAAGCCCCCTTTCTATATAGTCTAACATTGTTTCCAAGGGTTAGAGAATAGATACTTTAGGGGGTGAGGAGGTGGAAGATATTATTCTGCTTACCACAAACCTGATGAACAGATCAATGCAATATGTATCTCCAAGAAACCTATATAGTTTGTCCAGCTTCTTAAAGAAGTTCCTTCTTTCCACTAACCTCTGTTGCATAGTCTACACAGCTATAATTAGCACCATGGGGAAATCACTTTCCCTAATTAGATAAATCATAGTTCCATTCAACGCATAAAACTGGCCCCTGATTCACGAGTCCTCAATGGTTTCCTTCAGACCACCCAGTCCTATTTCCTTCCCTGGTGCATTATGACTCTACTTGCACCTCCATTCTTGACATGGTGGAAGCTTTAGTTAGTTCCTTTTACTTAGAATCTCTTATTCTCATTTAGACTATTTACTCAGTCATGTAAAAATCATAAATTTTAACTTTTTTCTTCCTTAAACTCACTGTAAACAAGTAGATCATCTAGTTCTGACAGACACAAAGTGAGAAATCACCCCCCAGGGGGGTTGGCCACGCCGCAATCCTTCTCCTCCATTCTCCTCTCAGGATCTTGGGCACGCACGCACACACACACACCCGGCGTGACTTTAAGCCACTTTGTCCGGGACTCAAACCGCAGTAGACTACACGGGAGTCCAGTGACATAGCCATTATGCTAACTGCTGGTCGCATTACTGCAAATTCCTTAACACTCTCCCCATTGAGAGGTGGAGTCTATGCCCCTTTCTCTTAAATCCAAGTGGGGATGGGATTACTTTGATCAACTGAGTGACATGAAGGTGGCCTATGTGAGTTATGAGGCTCAGTCATAAAAGGCTATGCTGCTTTTGCCTGATTATGTTGAAATGTTCATTCTCATGAGGTCTCCTCTCAAAAGGTTCCTTCTTATACCACAGGTACCATGTTTTAAGAAGCCTAGGCAGGGCCAGCAGTTGCTGTACTCCCATGTAGTCGACCACAGTTCGAGTTCCGGACCCGGTGGCTTCAACTCACACTGGGCGCATGTGCATCTGTGACCAAGATCCTGAGAGGAGGATGGAGGAGAAGAGATTGTGGTGTGGCCATCCCCCCCGGGGGGGGGGGTGATCTCTCACTTTCTGTCTGTCTCTGGCAAGTGCACATGCCCTATACCAAAAACTTATCCAAAAAAATTTAAAAAGTCTAGGCAACAAAGACAGTCCACATGTAGTCAGTTAACAGTCCCAGAGTCACAGCTAAACCCATTTTCAGCTTTCCCAGCCCACAGGTCAGTCATGTGATGAAAAAGCCATATCGGGAGTAAATGCACCAGTCCCAGCTATTCCAGTCTCTAGCCACGTAGGTCTTCTCAACTGAGGTTAAAATGAAAAGACCATATTTAATGTTTGATTTCTAAAATGGCTTCCCTGGTCCTACTTTGAGAAAATCTCACTAGCTCCCTATAAAAGTGCACTTTCTTTCTTTAATGGGAAAATTTTAAATCATTATGCTGAGTGAAGAAAGTCAACCTCCTCCAAAATCTTCATACTCTATGTATGATTCCATCTATGTGAAGTTCCAGAGAAAGCCAACTCTAAGGGTAAAAATATGATCAGTGAGGGTCAGTGCCTTGGGACAGCGATGGCACCGAGGTGGCACATTGCTCAAACATGCTGGATCCATATGGAAGATCATGGGTTTTGTTCCTCAGTCAAGCTGTACGTGATGAGTATACATGCCCATGATCTTGGCTGGTTGGGAAGGCTGGGGTCTATATTGTGGGACCCTGTTGGGCGTGCTTGTTTTTTCTCTCTCTCCCTTTATCATGAAAGAAATAAATGACAGTCAAAGATAAGCATCCCTTTTTACATATTAGAACACCCCTACCATCCTAAAAATGTTGTCTACTAGGAAACTGAGTTTACTGCATCCAACTGTGATCTCTACTTCAAGGGCATTGATGATCATTTTGTTATTTGGAATCTGACCTAATGAGCCTTGGCTGAAATTTCACATTTACCCAACAATTCAGGGTTGATAGGTTTTCATGTCATCAGCTCCTCTTCCATACAAGAAAGATAAAAACTTTAAGCTATAATCTTAAGCATCTGAGGGATGCGAGTAGAGGCTGGGAATAACCTCATTGTATCTGGATGACTTCTCACACATTTCCCATTAGTCTACCACATCAGCTACTCAATTCAATCTGACTCTGCCTTGACCGGGTTAATGTTGCATGGATTTTGATTCATGTGTTCTAATGGTCATTTATGCAGATCATTCAATCATTCAGATAAGAAAGAAAGTAGTAATTAGAGAGCCCAGACACAAATATTTGATTTTTTTTTTATTTTGTAATGACTACCTGACCTCAATCCTGTAGTAGCATCCTTCCTAACATTTTTGTTTCTGAATACACATTCTGGTATGATAAATACTGTGGTGTCTGCAATGTTAATGTAAAGTAGGTATAAATGAAAATTGCTGCTGCTCTGAGAACACTGGTAATAGAAATAAAAATTGCTATTATAGTAAGATGTCACCTGTAGTTAACAGGTTAATAAAACAAATCTCTTCATTTAAAATTTTATAAGGACAGAATCTATTTGGATTTATCCTTAGAATACTAGCAAACAGTGTATGAAGAATAACATACTAATCTTTAGAATCCTGAAAATAAACAATGTAGTTAATTATTCACCATATCTACAAAAAATTAAAATTTCAGCTGCTGCCCACGGACATTCAATAGAAGAAAAGTAATATTTAACAAAAAGTTTTTTTAATCCAATAAATATATCTAATTGTGTGTGTGTGTGTGTGTGTGTGTGTGTGTGTGTGTGTGTAGAGAGAGAGAGAGAGAGAGAGAACTTTGGGAATGTCAGAGTTGCCAATTGCACAATAAAGCACTGCTTATTTGATTCATTAACAGTTTTTTAAGTATAGTGCAGCTTCCATGAAATACCTCCAAAATGTACTTGATCCAACTGATCCTTGGTCTCTCATGGAAGGGCCAATCAGTTAAATAAAGATATTCTAATTTCTTATTTGTAAAATGCACTAACAATGTCTACACCTTGGGATTATAGTAATAGCACATTAATGGAAATAAATAATTCACAAAGACTTTGTCAAGTCCCACTGTATCCTTGGTACATTCTTAGTCTTGGGGATTTGGTAGTGAGCAAGACTGAGGTGGGTCAGTGAGGAATGCATTATTTTTGTGAGTAATATAACTCTCCCTAAATAGTGGCTACACAGCATGTCTGGTCTAGAGTGCACACCCAGAGAACTCTAAAGGGTTGTTGGTGTGGCTAAGATTGGGGTGACAGTAGTGAAGATGAAAGAAGTTAATGCATATGGTTACATTCTAGATTAGAGTTGAAACCGAGCTGTGACCCTCTAAAAGGAGTGAACCTTCAGTTACTTTATTATTATTTTCTAAAAGTATAAGTTCCCAAGATGAAAACTGATTAGAATTAAAAGTATCCAGATTGACTGAAAAGAGAGGTCCATTTAAATGTAGATGTTACATTCAAGTCTCTTGATCCTGACTACACCCACCCCCTTCCTGAGATAATTAGTTGAATGTATAACTCTAGCTTACAGTAAACCACACCTTCCTGTAGTGTGTAACACATATCTTAAGATGTTTTGTAGGACAATGATCATTGACCACATCACTTCCAGGCTGAAATGCCCCCTCCCAGACCAGAACATTGATCATCTAAGGTCTCACCAATGGAGAATGCAGAAGAGACGATCACACCCTCTTAAACCAATCACTGAACTAATCACACACCTGGAACCTCTACCCCTAATTTTGCCCTTAAAAATGCATGTGGGGAACATCTCGGGGAGACCGGGGCTTTTCAGTATGACTGCCCGCTCTCCTTGCTTTGCAATAAAGCTGTACTTTCCTTCATCACACCATGTGCCTATGACTTGGTTTTATAGCACTTGGGTGAGCGAACCTGATTTGAGTTCGGTAACAAAGTCAATGGGGCTCACCAATGGATTAGGTGTTGGAGATGAAAGACAGGATATTGAAGTGATGTCTAGTTGTTTTTTGTAGCAGTTAATGATAATGATGAAGAGGGAGAAGGAGGAGAAGGAAAGAAAGGGGAGAAGGAAGAATTCAAAATTGTTTTAACCTAATGGATTTTGTGCTATTCTATAGTTATATGATGTTTTATCACCTTAAAAATACTTTTAAACCTGTAATGACTCTCAAAATACTCTGTAGGAAAACCTGGCTGGTATCCAGAGAGATAACATGTAGCCAATGTTAACATAAATTAGGTCCTTTCGTACCAATTCCTATAAATAGACAATCTGCAAAAACCATCTAATTTTTACCTTTTTATAAAATGAAAATGAATAATCTCATTATGACGATAAATCTGAGGTTCAAGTTTATTCACTTGTTGAGACTTATGTAGCAGGTTCACAATATCAAGATTCCATTCTGGATCTCCTTAATGTTCATTCTACCTTCTCGCCACAGACCATCCTATAATTCTTAAGAGCTTCCCTAAGTTTGGTGATGAACAACACTTCATTCTCTTATCTAATAAAACCCATCTTCAGAAGATTACCTAGGAAGAAGATTGTTAGCTTTGGCTACTTAAGAAGAGAGCAAGGCACTGAAAGAAGGGGTAGCCATCAGGTGTGTCTATCTGGATAGAAGGGAAAGGTGGAGACATGGGCTCTGAGAAACACTGGACCTCTGCCGAGAAACTGGCAAGGGTAGGGTGAGGAGGTGTCATCAGACACCAAGGACCAATAGAGTGATGGGTGATGGTGTCCATACAGGGACCCAGAGCAGGGACAACTGCTCCTTTTCATGTCTCTAATCAGCTCTTTTTTAATATATAAAGTTAGCAAAACTTTAGGGTCAAATATTTAACACATATTTTGAAGACAATCTTAGTGTGCCTCTGTTTGAAAACTTTGGCTAAACCATACATTCAGATGTGCCCAGATCCATGTAGAGGAAGTCCCTTTGTTGGCTTTGCATCCCTCTCCCCCAGTAGGGTGCTGCTGCTTGGCAGGCTGGTCCTCCTCTACCATCCAGGCCCAAATGATCCCTCCCTTCCTGATGGCTCAGATTACATTTTCTATTATCTTAAGAAAAAACAGAAACTTGGGAGGTTTCACTCTATTAGAGGTGTTAGGGGAGAACAGCCTATCTGCTTCTTATTTCTATTTTACATGCGCATGCACACACACAAATGCAGTGTGGGCAGTAATGTTACCTTGGTCATTTCCTTCCCTCTATTCTGCACCAAAATTGTGCAAGGCTAATATGAGCACCTGAATCATACAAGGAAGGAAACAATTTACAGAGTGAAGCTATTTCAGAGCAGGGAAAGGTAGGCCCATTGCTAACTGGATTAAAATGTGTGCAAAAAAATTATACTTCAGCATTCTAATTTGAGGCAACTGAGCTAGTGCACATTTTTATAACTAAAAGGAATGGGAGAAATGAACTCATCTGAAAAGTTTGCGGGCAATGGTCCTATCTGCTTAGTCTCCCTACATTGCACAATATCCTACAGAATGATGATTTTTCTCCTCTGTGAAAATAATGGTTCCTTAAAAGGGTCAGAAGGTATAGATGATTCCGAGCGGAGCTGACTCAGACTGATGCAGGGAAATGAAGAGTAAATGCAATATCACTTCAGGTTTCCACAAGCTATTTACAAATAAGAGCAAAAGACACCACAGAAATCATGAGGAACGCACTGTGTAGTGTCCCCAAATAGAAGATTATGATTAAATGGAATCACTTAGTGACACCATCTGAATATTTAGTGACTATCAGGGAGTTTGCCTGGAGGAACAGAGATGGTGTGAAAGTGCAGAAGGTTCATGTGCACTGAAAGAGGAGGAAGTTCCTCTGCGTCTCCACCTGGATCGTGAGTTGTCCTGTTGGGGGTCCCTGCTTTGACGTTTGTTAATGCAAGCTTTGATTAAGAGGCTCTGCACTAGGCACTGAGCCTCTGGGCTCCAGAAATCTTGTGTGACTTGGTAGAGTTGTGAACGGATTTTCTTTTCATAGCCTCTGTGAGTAAACTGTCCAGTACTCTTGGAAGGTAGAAATGCTTCTCTGTGCCTATCTTTATGATTATGTAAAAATTTATAATTCCACAAGATTTTCTTATCTACCTAGGAAGGGCTACCAGTCCACTCATTTCTACTTTTCTTTTTTTCCTTAAATTTTATTCACTTATGTCTCCCATGAGAGAGAGATAAGAAAAAGAGAGACAGAAAGAGGCAACCTCAACACAGCCTTCATGTCACAATTTCCCCCCAGCCACAGCCAGCCTGGATCACAAGCACATGCATGTCCAGTGTGTACAGGAAGACACCAGGATATAAACCAGGAACCCAGGACCTTCCCATGTGGGGCAGAATCACACACCGAGGGGTTACCACTATGCCATAATCTGACACCCTTCTACTGCTTCTAACTACTGAATTTTCTTAATCCGAAGATGTTTTTGGCGTTTTTATCCAGCTTAAAATTCTTTTTTATTTTTTTATTATCATAATCTTGTTTATATTACATTGGATTGCATATAACTTTACAGTGTATTACATTGCTTTTACAAAAGGGAATGTTATACATGTCAGTTAATATAGAGACACTAATCTCCCTACTTCATCATTCAATATCTTTTCAATGTTTTTCCCAATCATTATTATTATTCTAATTATTTTTTTAAACAGTCAATCACTATTTCTCATTTTGCTTGTAAAAAGGCTTTACCCATCATGAAATACTTCTCAGACCAATCCAATTGACCAGCTTAAAATTCTGAAGTTGAAATAAATTGATATATCCAGTGAAAATTTTACAATCCATATAGTAGTGTTTTTTGTTTTGTTTCATTTTGTTTTCCCACTAGCATTCTCTAAATGAGGGAAACTGAGTAAGTATGGTATCTAGGTCAGTAAAAACAAAATTCTGCCTCCATTCTTTACAATAATGCAGAATGAAAGTTGACAGAAACAAGGAGGAAAAGGGTCCTCAGGACTGAGCCATGAGGCTCTGGGGCTGAGTATCTAACACAGGTGGAGGTCACAGAGGTCAGGCCCACAGTTCCATAATGGATGATCTATGCTGACACTGCCAATCTGTGACCAGGTAGCACTTGTCTTAGACTAAGGAAACTCAAACCACATTCATCCCGGTGCTTTGCTTTCATGTCTGCCTCATTTAAGTTTTGTTTTCCTCATCACAAATGTACTAAGAGGGAAAGGATCTTTGTCTACATGAGAGTCATGAAAGGAACACTTTCTCCATTTACCCTTTTATGTCTCTTTCAATATGTAGCCCTCAGATTTATTATACAATACACTTACAGAGGGCCTGAAGCAGTGGGATTCTGCCATCCCCCAGACTAGCTCAGTATCCACAGGTCCTCCTCCTTACCATCCCAGAAAACTTTTTTTGTCCTTGCATTCCTTTCCTTGGGACTCTGTTAAGTGATCAAAATTACTTGTAGAAACAAATTTAGGCAAGATGTTAATGAATAATAACATTCTCCTTCCTTTGGGAGTTTACATTTAATGGGTTCATTGAGAAGCACAGTATCTTAATTCAAAATAATTAACTTTGAATTGAGAGATATTTCAGGATAACCAGAAAGCATGCTTAGGACAAGAGGGACTCTAAGTACCCATCAAAATCTATCATGTAGGCATTGACACATTCTACCCAAATCCAAGTGTCTGAGCATCAGGAAATGTAAAATACTACCTCTTTGTCCCTGGCATTTTCATTACAGCTTTGGGGTCCTGATAAGTTTAGAGGGGAAAAAATTTTAAAAAAAGGTTTTTCATTTGAAAATTGTTTACCAATTAGTTTTTAATGACTACTTTAGTCTTTCATGAGGACACAGGCTAAGAGTGTTTAGTCAATCTAATTTCTCCTCCACTTAATAAGAGTATTTGATTAGTCCCTGTAACAGATTCATTGAAACAAACATTTATTCTACCACTACTTGAAAAGACACTCTACCAATCACAGGGATAAATTTTAAAAATATATAAAACATGGTAACTGCTCTCAAAGCCTTAGCTAAAGGGAAAAGTTTCTATGAGCCAAAGCAAGAGATAAGTAACAGATTCAACACAATGACACATGTGATGGCACGAAACATTAGGAAATTCTGTGCCAAGTATTTCAGAGGAAAATAGCTTGCATTAAAAAAAAAAAAAAAAAATTAGGTGAGCCGAATCTAAAGGAGGGTGCTTTGGTCATTTGTTGTTTTTATTCACATGCTGTCCTCACCTACTTTGAAGAAATTTCCTTTTTCCATTTCATGTAATCTTGCAGGCTATTAACGGTGAGTCTTATACAGGTGCGGTATCTGATCCAGAATCCATCAGAATTCATCCAGCGGATAAAAAAAATTAGTCCAGCTGGACACATGATTCAACTTCAGCCAATCAGAGTCATTCCTTGAATTGACTGATTCAAACACATAGGAAGGGGCTGTCCTCTTTTCCTAGGGTGGCTGAACAGAAAGGGTGTGAATTTGTGGTTGATAAAGGCTCCTTCTCATGGAAAGAGCCTTCCTGTAGAATGAAGCCAAGGAGAAAGCAGAAATGAAAGAAGCAAGCATATTCTTCACATCTTTTAAGAACTTAAATGTAGATCCACTTTCTAATTTTAGGGGCCAATAAATGCAGTTTGTATCTTGTTCTTTAGAGATACAACCTCTGGAACTCCACTTTTACATGTTAGTCTGCTTGATAGGATTCCAGAAGATCATTGATGCTTAGTTCATTTACTTTTTCAGTCTTTTTTTTTTAATCAATTTCTGTTGAATGTTTTTATTATTTCTATTGCTATGTATTCAAATTCACTCATATTTTCTTCTGCAGTTTCTATTCTGCTTCTCATTCCATCAAGTGGTAATTATTTTTTCATTTCAGATATTGTGTTTTTCATATCTAGAAGTTCTAGTTGAGTCTTTTAAATACATATCTCTTCCATTTCTTCTCTCAATATGTTCATATTTTATTCTATACCTTGAGTATATGGATTATATATATAGTAGCTTTTTTTTTTTAATGGTTTTTGTCATAGGTTTTTGTCATGTGTTCTTGCTGGAAAAAGGCAGAGAGTGACAGAGAGTGGGAAAGTGGGAAATCAATCCCCCAGGGGATGGCCATATGGCAATTTTCTCTCCTACATTCTCCTTCAGGATTTTGGGCACACACATACACATGCCCGGCATGATTTTCAAGCCACTGAGCATGACTCAAACTATAGTCAGCCATGTGGGAGTCCAACACTTAGCCACCACACCACCTGCTGGTGTTATTTTAAGGTCGTTGTCTGCTAATAACATCTCTGTCTTTTCTGAGTCTATTTGAACTTTTTCTTCTGATTATAGGTCATATTTTCTCACTTCTTTGATTTCTTAGTAATTTTTTATTAAGTAATAGATATCGAAGATTTTATATTGTTGGCCTTTGCAACCCAACTACATTGTAGTCCAACAGAATTTATTTACTTAAGATTAAGTTTGATTTTTTAATGCTTCTTTTAAGCTTTGTTAGGGCATCCTTTGTTCAGAGTTAATTTAGCCCAATTATCATGGAATTGTCATCCTGGGTATTCTACTCTATGCTGTGCACATTATGAATCCTGTGAGTACTGTGGAATTATTCTGTCTACTTCTTTCTCTCCCAACCTCATAGAGTTTCACCCTTCACATGTCCAAATTAATATTGAGTCAACAACTCCAAGGGTCCTCTGAAGATTTTCATAATGTACAGAGTGCTCCCTCTCTCTTTCTCGCTGCAGTTTTCTCCTGTATAGTATCCTGTTCTGTAATTTCTACCTTCCTGAATTCTAATGCCTGTCTTCCCAACTCAGGAAGATCACTGGGTTTTGCTTATTCCCCTCCCTGTGCTATGTATTAACACTGCCTTCTAAATGGAGCAATTACAGAGTTTATCTCATTTATTAATACTTCATTTATTTGGGATTAAAGTCTTGTGCTGCCTGTTACTCAATGTCAGAAAGTAGTTATTTTCTACATTTTATTTGACATTATAGTTAGTGATGATGCGAGGGCAAATCCCAAAGCAGTTAATCCTTCATGGAAACAAGTCTCAAACACTAACTTGTTAACTACTCCTTATCAATACATTTTTCTTAGCAAATGATTTATAATCTTTACTTGAGAAAAGATAAGACTGTACCCAAACATTAACAGATTTATGCTTATCATAGCCAATTCTTAAAGCTATACCATATTTCTTCTACTTTTCTAATTGAACTGATCCAGGAACCACAAGTTATGAGACTTGGTTTTGTCTGTCAGATGGAGATAATAAAAGTGTTTATAATTTGTGGTGATAATTAAATTAGATAAATGATATAAAACCCAGAATTAATGGTTGTTAATTGCTAATAATACTGACAGAAAATTGAAACATTAATTTAGTTGAGGGGGAGTCAACATTAACAATCTAGTTTTCTAAAATTAACACAGGAGCCAGCAGGTGGCACAGTGGTTAAGGCGCTGGTTTCCCATGTGGCTGACCACAGCTCGAGTCCTAGACCTGGTAGCTTGAAACTCTTGCCAGGCATATGTGCATGTGTGCCCGAAATCCTCCAAGGAGGATGGAATCTTGAGAAGGTATTGCAGCATGGCCATCTCCCCTGGAGAGTAATTACTCACATTCTTTCTCTCTCTGTTTCTCTGGCAAGTGCATGCACCCTATAGAAAATGTTTTTTCAAAAATAAATAAATGAATAATATAAATAAACACAAACAGTAACACACAAGCACCTTTTCAGTGTGGATCTGTGTGGTGCCAACATTCTTCCAGAAAAACCTTCTTAACTTCATTATAAAAGTTCCTCAGGAATTCAAAGGCTTATTGAAAATGGATAGCATATATTATGTCCTCTAAATCAGATTTTGAAATAAAAATGAGATATAAGCAGCATAAGTGGTGCAAAAAAAAAAATCAAGCAGTTCTGGTCATCTGAGTCCTAGCAACATTGGCATCTCAGAAATGAGAGTATAGGAGAAAGGAATAGTTAGACTGCTCTTGAACTTTAAAGACAAAATACAAAATTTGCATTTCTCCTAAATCTTGGAAACAAATAGCAAAACTTGGTGTTTTCTTTTCAGAAGTATTAATATACATAATTTATGGAGCATTTCACACTGGATTTTGTTTTCAGAATACCATGGTTCTCATTTTCAAATAAAATTCCCATCAGATATTCATATTAATAAATCATAATTAATCTTCACTCAGTCTTTAGGCCTTTTTATTAAGTATCTGTATATCCCAGGAACTTTTCTAGGTTCTTTCACATACATTCTCTCTCTCTCTCTCTCTCTCTCTCTCTCTCTCATAACATGTATAATTATTGCCATTTTATAGTTGAGGAAACTGAGGCCAAGAGACGTGTTATGTCTTGTATAAAATTAGCTATTTAGTCAACTAACAGGAAAATAGAACTAATCTATTATCCTCAAGGAGCCCTTTGCCTTTTGTTTTTAAAATATCTCTTGGGACCAGCAATTAGCGTAATGGCTATGTCACTGGACTCCCATGTAGTTGACCGCTGTTCAAGTCCCAGACCCAGTGGTTTAAACTCACGCCAGGTACATGTGTGCATGTGCCCAAGATCCCGAGAGGAGAATGGTGGAAAAGGGACTGCAGCATGGCCATCCCCCCTGGGGGGTGATTTCTTGCTTTCTGTCTCTGTCTTTCTGGTGAGTGCACATGCCCTATAGCAAAATCACCTCCCCGCCTCCCAAAAAAAATCTTTTGAAGAGTAAAGATGATCCTGACTCCAAATGACCATAAAAACACTGGCTGCAGTGAGTGGATGGATGTTTTTTCCAAATATAAAAGATAATGAGAATGAAGCCATCGGCTTGTGATTGACCAAGATCAATGAATTCACTCAGCTTCTGATCTAGATGATAACCCCAGGGGATACTATGTTGCCACTTCCAGAAGTCTTCTGAAATTTCACCCATTGTCTAAGGAATTAAAATATGCCTTAAAGAAAGGGTATGATCAAAGGATTTCATTTCCTATTTTGCATCCATCTATTTGTTCAGTAGCTTTCCATAGAGGATTGAACAAAGAATTTACTACAGCATTTGTATATTTATGCAAATAACATTATTTCCCTACCAGACTCCCTACAAGACTACACCTTTTGTTCTTCCAGATGCTGGAGCATTTTTGTTTGCTTTTATAGTTGATTTTAAAGGATTTTGATGCAAATATGTAGCTGGCAGATATTGCGTATTCTTCCCAAGCTCTGAGTGAGAGAAATCGGTGCTCCTGATCTTGGTTCCCTGTTGCTTCCAGCAGGTGTAGGAGTTGCCACTGCCGGAGACAAAACAGCTGTGCGGCATGAGTTCCTGCTGGAGAAATATGCATCCTGCCTTCAGCTGAAGTGCTTCAGTTACTGCGTGCTTTATGAGCAGCTTTTCAGATTCTGCAGCTGTAAATTTCTATTTCATCAGGTTTGGGATTTGTTTTTTCTCTTTTGATTTAGTAGAGGGGTAAACTTTACCCTGTGGATAGAACTTGACATCACAGTTTTGGGCACATCTAGGGAGTCTGAAGTACAGTTGAAAAGATCTCAGTTCTGTTGTGCCATAGGGGCTTCCCCCTAAGAAAAACTGGCAGGGAAGCAGGGAGCCTGGATACAGCCCTTACCCAGGACTGTCTCCCAGAACTCACCCATGGTCACCTGAGTTGTGATGGGGTGAAAAGACCCCATTAATCAACTCCAGCCTACAAGAATTAATGGAAGCAGGAAGCACTCACTGGAGGCAGCTCTGTGACCAAAACCACTCAAGGAAGAAACAGAATCATTTTGCCTTTCTTCCTTATTTGTCTTAGTCCATTTGTGCTATTATAACGATATCGCAGACTGGGTAATTTGTAAAGAACAGAAACTTGTTTCTTACAGTTCTGGAGCCTGGAAAATTCAAGATCAGCAGGTTCAGCATCTGGCGAAAGCCAGGTTTCTGCTTCCAAGATGGCCCATTGAACTCTGCAACCTCACATGACAGAGGAGCCTAAAAAACCCAAAGCTAGTTCTCTCCAGCTGTTATAAGGCCGTAATCCATTCACAAGGGCAGATCCCCTGTGACTTCATCACTTTCTCAGATCCACCTCTTAATATCACCAAGTTTCAACTTGATTTTGGACACATTCAAATCATAGTACTACTCTATGGGGGTAAATAGGCACGTTTTTACAGTTAAGCCCTTTCCCCCTCATTCTTCATAAATCATGACGGTGCCTGCGCCGTGGTAGGTGGCATCACTGATACATATTCTCACTGCATCCTTTAGACTAAGTTAGCCCACAGACAACCTTCCCTTTTTATGGCAGAATATGGAGGTATGCTACATTAAAGAAATGAATCATCTTTCTTGTTTGTTTTTTCCCATAAGTAGAGAACAAGTGCTCTTCCTGGATCACCACTTAGGGATCAAGGATGAACCACTCTGTCTCCTTTTTTGGTTCCTTTGTTGGCTCGGTTCCTCTCTCTGACCCCTCAAGTCAGGAGAGTTCCAGGGCTTTGCCTTTAGCCTTTTTCTATTTTCTATCTATACTCAGTCTCAATGCGGTTTGTTAAAACTGAGAAATAAAACAAGGTCACTTACAGTTGGAAAGGTTGGGTGGAACAGCAATCCAGAAGCCCTGGCTACTTCGATCCTATTTCCTGGTCCTCAGGGCACTGAGACAAGCTGGGGCTTTTCAAAGGAACATAATGGGCTACAACCTGTCCTGAGGGTGACCTTTTTTTCCTCTCTAGGTTCCAGAATCATCAATCTATTTAGCAATTGTGTTGATGAGAGCTCATAATCCTAATCAGCCACAACAGGAGCAGGAGAAATGAAGGGCTGAGATAGTTCTAGTCCTTTTTTTTTAGAGGTTTTTCACTACAGGGCGCGTCCGCTCACCAGACAGACAGAGAGACAGAAAGCAAGAAGTCACCCCCCCAGGGGGGATGGTCACACCACAGTCCCTTCTCCTCCATTCTCCTCTCAGGATCTTGGGCACGCACGCACATGCGCCTGGCGTGGGTTTTAAGCCACCGGGTCCAGGATGCGAACCGTGGTCGACTACGTGGGAGTCCAGTGACATAGCCATTACGTTAACTGCTGGTTCCCAGCTCTAGTCTTTAATAGACAAGGTCAGTGCCATGTTCCTACACACTCATCGCATTGTTCACCAGCTCCAAAGACTCTTAAATAGTGATGCCTCCCAGGTTTATATCTTTAATATATTTTAAGGTTATTTATCTATCACATATTTTCTAGAAATGAGAGAGAGAGAGCAAGAGAGAGAGAGACAGAGAACCCCTAATAGGGTCCTGATGCCATAATGCACTACTGGCCCCAGTCAGTCTTGAATCATGAGCACGCATGTGTCCAGTGTACTCAGGGAAGTCTCTGAACATGAATTTAGTACCTTCTCATGTGGTCACCTCATAGGGCATTGTCTGTTTTACTGCTCTGCTGTGCCGTGGTTTGATCCCCCACATAGTTAGATAGATAGATAGAGATAGAGATAGATAGATAGAGAGAGAGAGAGAGATGAGATAGATAGATAGATAGATAGTAGATAGATAGATAGATAGATAGATAGATAGATAGATAGATAGATAGATAGAGATAATTTTTTTGTTTACTTGTTTGCAGAGGGTGCATGCACTTGCCAGAGAGAGGAAAAAGTGCTCTCCAGTAGGTCATGGTCACATCACAATCTTTTTTCCTCCATTTCTCCATCCCATCAGAGTTTGGGACATGCATACACATATACCCAGCATGTTTTTCCAGCTGTCAGTGCCAGGATTTGAACTATGGTCAGTCGTGTAAGAGTCTGCTCCCTATATACAGCCTTTAAGGACTGTGTGCTATGGAACTGGCCCCAGATGTGTATCTTTAGTGTGAATTCTTTTCCTGAACATCGGAATTCTATAATACGCCCCACTTCTTACTGTGCATCTCTACTAGGATGCCTAATTAACATTCCAAATCCTCACTTTTGTAACTACAACTTGGTTATGAGAAAAACACTGGACAAATCCAAATCGTCAATCAGTCTGCAAGATACCTGGCCCGTATTCTTCAAAGTGTCAAGGTCATGAAAGACAAGACAGATAAATTATCATAGTATGGAAGAGAACATTAAATACACTGTAATATGATAGACAGGATTTTGTAAAAAAAAAAAGGACCATGTCTTTCTAGGGAAAAATGATGAAACCCAAACTAAATGTATACATTAGTTAATATTCTTATACCAGTGTTACTTTACTTTCTTAGTGGTGATCATCCTATCATGGTTATGTAACATGTGAAGATCAGAAGAAGCTGGACGAATGGTATATAGGAACTATTAATTTTGTAAATCTCTATAAATCTTAAATTATTTCAAAATAAAAAATTTAATACATATGTGTATGTATGTGTGTGTGTGTGTATCTTTATACTTAAGAGTCTGGCTTATGATCAAGCAGAGAGATGTATACTATAGTTAAAGCTTTTATAATTGACATCTGATCTGGCAAAAAAAAGGGCAGTGGCACCAAGAAGGGAGCTCAATTGTATGTGTACAATTGTATAGAAATGGTGTCAGGAAGGGCTTCTAAGGTGATTCTTGGGGTGATTGATAAGAGGTAAGTGTTTACCACATGGGTATGTGGGCACAATTAAGGACAGAGAGGATGGAAGCCTGGAAGAGAGTTTAGAATTCCAGAAGTAGCCAACATGTCTTTGTCTAGAAAATGTATAAAAATTAGTATTAGGGCTAGCCCTTGGCATGGTGGTTAAAAGAGCTAATCCCATATGGTTGACTCTGTTGTTTGAACCCTGGATCCAGTGGCTTGAAAAATGCTCTGGGGATGTGTGCCCAAAATTCTGCCAGGATGGAGAAATGGAGAAGGGATCTCATATGACCATTCCTCACGGGATGGAGTACTTTCGTCCCACTCCTTCTTTGGCAAAACACAGGCACCCTCTGGCAAAATAGTGAGTACAAAATTTTTCTGGTGAAGCAGTGTCCTCCACCAAACTACACTGATTTCCCAAGATATACTGTGTGCATTTATTGCACAACTTTAAAATTGATTCTTCAGCCTTTATTAATTTTAGGAAATAAACCAATATACTTGGATCTCATTTTTAAAGAGAGGCATGTTTTGAAAAAATTCCATTTACCTTTAAACTTTTAAGTGGTCCATTGACAATTTAAAACTAGCTCATAATTTAATATTGTATTGTATTGAGATACTATTTAATTTTATGGAATAAAACTACCATTTAAGAGAATTTCCAATGTCAGGAGAGCAAATGTGGCATATCTTGAATGGCATTTTAAATATGTGGAGCAATTATGGATTTCTTGCTTTGAGGTCACTGAAACTACTGAGATCTGGTCTGGAGTATGTTATAAATATTTTTCAATTTTCCGTAAATTATGTCTTGATACTTTACAAAACTTCTCTGGCTGGGGAGACATTGCCCCTCCAGTTATTAAAGATAACAAGGAATGTAGCCAGGAGCATGTCTTTGATATATAAACTAATCAGTCTAGAATCAGACCTTTTCTGTCAACACCCATGAACCCAAAGTGGCAACGTCTGCCTTAATCATCCCAAGCGTAGGTGCCAGGCAACCAGGGATCACACCTGTAGCTAAAGGCCTACTAGAATTATTCCAAGTAGCAATCCTGAACTATTCAACCTGCCTTTCCTATAGTGAAGACTATGGCCTGAACATTCCCTGGCTCCTATCTTCTGCCCTGTGACTACTCTGGTATCCCTCCCATGTGCCCATGTCTGTGGTGCTGTGCCTCTTATTCCCAGTGGAACCATGAGTATTACAAACATTCTTTCAGTGGCATTCATCAGTCCATGTCATCGCTCGGTCATCTTTATAAATTCAGAGCAGCTAGGCACAATACTTGGAAATCGTTTATAAATCTCGATGGAATAAGACAACATTTTTACCAATTGAGTTGTCAGATTCTGTTTATTGTTTTGGCTGTTATGTAATGTCAGCTAGAATAATGTTGATGAAATGCTGAGAAGTCAATCCATATATTTGGAAATACAGTATAATATTACATATTCAGAAAACTCATGACATGTTTTTCTATGCAAAAATGCATCATGACTTTCCTGATGACTATATATATATGTGTGTGTATATATATATATATATATATATACACAGAAATAAAATCAGAAAACTTAGAATCCAGTGAGGTAGGGTCTTTGTCAATAGCACTTTCCTATATATGTGTGTGTATATATGTAGTGTGTGTGTGTATATATATGAAATATATAATATATATTTATGTATATTTATATATATGTATATTTATGTAATATTTATATATAAATGTATATAATAGTACTATATATGTATATATATATGAAAGATTTTATCCACTTATTTAGCAATATTTGCCTAGAAACTACCATACATCCAATACTGTGCTTAAGATGCATCAGTGTGTAAGGTAGACCTGTTTACTTCCCTCACCAGAAGTAATGGAGAATGTAAACAATAGAATAGGTGATTATCTCCAGAGCAATAAGAATTCTGAGGGGTGAGAAGAGGGGATGAATTGGCTACAGTCTGTTTTGAAGCAGGCCAGGCAAGCTATAGTCTCCATCCAGTAGGAGCATGGAACATTGGCCAGAAGGTATGTAGGGACTTTCTGGGCTTGGGTAGGAGCAGTGCGAGGAAGCAAAAGTACCGTACTGGGTGTCAGAAGTCTTCCCTCCCTACTGCCTCATAGATATAAAATATCCTTGAGTTTGTACCCAGGGAGGCCCTCCAATAGCATTAGAACTTCCTGCTTCATTCACTTGGATCCAGTGAGGCACGAAGGAATTAAGAACAGAAAGCCATAGGAACTCCTGATTCTGTTACCTGGTGATTAATTTGATCTTCTTTGTTATCTTTGAGACATCTGATCTCTGAAGATTGGAAAGGACATAGGGATAGCTTAGCCTATACCCATACACATCCTTTTATCCTACTTTAATTTATTTCTTTTGTCAGTATGCCAAGTGCTACAATGATGGCTATAAATGATCAAGAAAGCAAAATCGGCCCTTGCTGGACTAGTACCTTCCTATAAATCTCCAACTAGATTATTCCAAATTATATATCTTTTCATCCTGTTTTTCTCATTGACTGGATGAGTTAGAAATTCAATCTAGCACTCTCCTTGATGCATTTGGGAACAGAAGATAGGATTAAGGGTAAAGAGGCCCAGTGAGTTTAAGTTACTGATTAGTAAAAAATTATTTATAAATATATCAGTGCTTTATTATATTTATTTAGCAGTGGTTTACCTAGTGTATATTTTACAGATTTCAAGGTAAAATTAACATACAGTAAAACTGCAAATATTTAAATTTACGATTTGATTTGACATATATATGCATATATATAAATATATATACATACCTACCCATACCTAGAAGCCATCATACAGTCAAGACAACAAATATATTCATTAGCCCCAATCCAAAACCTTTTCAAAGTTTTAGCCATAGGGCACTTGCACTCACGAGAGAGACAGATAGAGGAAAAGGGAGAAATCACCCCCAGGGGCAAAGTTCTTTCTCCTTCATTCTCCTGGGATTTAGGGCATGCACACACATATACCCGGCATGATTTTCTTTTCTTTCTTTCTTTCTTTTTTTTTTTTTTTTTTTTTTTGGGGGGGTTTTTTTTA
>NW_006160114.1:5654554-5685746 GCF_000334495.1 Tupaia belangeri chinensis | reverse complement strand
CTCTAGAGATCTTGGGCACGTAACATGCCTGGTGTGAGTTTAAGCCACCAGGTCTGGGCCCCAACCCATGGTGGCCTACATGGAAGTCCAGTGACAAAGCCATTCCACCATCTGCTGGTCCCCATCCGCCATGACTTTCAATCCACTAGTCTGGGACTAGAACCATGGTCAGCCATGTGGAAGTCTAACACCTTAACCACCATACCACCTATTGGCACCATCTCCAGAATTTTCTTATTCTCCTTTGTATTACTCTCTCCCTCACATTTCTTTATACCCACCCTATCTGCAGCTGACTATCAACCTCCTTTCTGTTACTATAGTTTACATTTTCCAGAATTTCATATAAATAGAATTAGACAGTGTCTGCTCTTATTTGATAGCATCTTCAAGCATAATTATTTTTAAATTTGCCCATGTTGTTTTGTATGCAGTAGTTTTGTTTCCAAGCAGTATTATATTGTATGGACCCACCAACATCTGGTTTTCCTTCTGTTTTTATAGTATTATTTGATATATTGTAGAAAAAGTAACAGAATTAAAGTAACTCAAGGTCTGTTTCTCGGATCTTTATAATCTCCATCCTGTCATTGTTTACACAGAACCTACTGTTTAAATGTAAGAATATGAAGAACTACAGGGGTTGTGCCAAAGTGAGCACAAAAGATTCTAAATCATTATGGATTAACACGTGTCACTGAGCCTGCAAGGGCTGGAGGTTTACTGTATAACGGGAGTTCTCCCAACTAACTTTCATTTAGGGTACTAGGTTTATTTAGGAGGGAAAAAAGGTACTAATTTGAAATATGTATGCACACACACATTCACACACACACACACACACACACACACACACACACACTGTCAACAATAACTAGAGCAATTCTTTGAAAGTTAGACAACAAAAGATATTTGGAGGAGAAATAATTTACATCTGACATTATTTAGAATTGCCAGCTTATAGTGATAATAAAAAGCAGACTGATTTTAAGTCAGTTTGTTTTTTATTGTTTTAAAATTCTCTACAGAAAAAGTACTTCCCTAATACCTTCTGAGGTAAACTACTTTCACATCTTCATCTTTAATATGCTATTGTTTATTACTTATCTATTATAGTATATTTATTGACTTTTAAATATAAAATAATTATACTAATAAATTAATTTGGACTATTTGACACTGCTGATATTTAACTATTTTTAGCCTATGCAATGGCAGTGTCATGTTTAAACCTCATATATTTATAATTAGTGTTACTATAAGAGTGATTATGATGATAAATTTTATTACCCTTATCCACAAGGCAAACACAAAACTTCACTTCCAAAGAAGTTATATCTTAAGCTCTAAACTTGTATTCATAATCATCTTCGTCTATGCCTCAGTGTCCTAACTGAAAAATACAAAGAAAGAATGCAATAGATACCATGGCTTCTCCTCTCAATTTGCAATGCTGTCATTATGATGAAAATTTTCACTTATATTTTTTGTCGAGTGTCTCATTCTAATAAAAAAGACTTTCAGGTATGTGTGAAGTAATTTGCATTTTCACAATGGTGCTAAAATGTACATTTCATTAAACGTGAAAGAAGGAAAACTTTCTAGTTTCATTAATAGATGCAACCGTAACTGTGCATTGCCGATGGAGCAAGAAGTAAGTCATCATTATAACTATACCAAGGAACAGAACAGGTCCATAAAGTCCAAGCTAGATGTCTATTGCTAGTCTGCTAGCTAGTCTACCATGTGTACTGCCTTAATAAATGAACGTTTCCTGTTCTAATACTCTGCTATGTACCTCCATGGCATCCTATCCTTACTCCCAGAATAAAATACTTTTATACATTGCAGCAGCCTATTTGTTTGTTTCCTTCCTCACTAGGATATCAAGAACCATCTTCATTAATCATTGTAATCCTGGTACAATACTTCACACAAGGTAAAACTCAAGACATTTCTTTTGATGGAAGTAACAGAGTAAAGGGCTTGATATAACTCTCTTCCACACAGGAAAGGATTAGAAGTGCATGACGGACTAGTGGTGGTTCAGTAACATCATCTTTAAGTCTAAAAGCAACAGGAGGTCTTGAATTATATCCTACCAATTCAGTCATCTCCAGAAACTATTCCTTCAAGATGATATCCTTATTAAACCATGTCCTATTTGCTAAAAAAAAAAAGTACATATTGAAAGGAAAACAAACAGAAAATTGAATGTGTATGTGCATGTATGTGTGAATATATATATAATAAAGAGGTGTATTTATTTGTTCAAGCATTCTAAGCATTGCCTACATGGTTTTGCTATATTTTAGTTTTCCTTTGAAATCATCTTAAAAGAGAAAAAGCATTGCTTCTGAGAGTTATGAAATCTCAAAGGCAGTTACAAATTCATTTATCACTTTAGTGCAGGAAGATAAACAAGGGTATTGAGCAAAGACACTCCATAATGCTGCAGCAAGGTTATATTTTAGCTTTTGCTTTGGCTTTACTTGAGGATTCTGTGCTATTGCAAACATTGATCTTATTTCCAACATTGTATTCCAGCATTCTCTTAAAATGCAAATTCCTTTTCAGTTTTTTAATTTTTGTCTAAGCATGGTGAACTAAATCTGCCCTGTAGTTATGCAAAAATATTACTGCCTTGGGATGTTTTTACTGACCACCACATTGCTTACACTCCACAATAAATAGCTGTCTGCTTACTGAGCTATTGGTCCTCCCAAATACCAGTACAAAGTCAGACTTTATCAGTTTGCTGTAATTCTTTGTATGTCTACATAATTGGACTACGAGGATTCCATCAATGCACATAGAATTTTCATAAATTTGCCTAGATGGAATCAGCTCATAAGTACATGAATTGGAGCCCTAAGTCAGGAAGTACATACAGCAGCCTAAAAAAAATTAAATAGTTTATACATGTTTAATTTTCCTTCCCAAGGAGAAGTCAAGAGAATTCAATCTACTACTCTATTTTTTAAAAAATATTTTATTATTATTATTATTCAATTTGACCAGAAAAAGACAATGAGAGAGGGGGAAGAGAGAGAAAGCTAGCCACCAGGTTCAGCTATTTGAACCATGGTCAGCCATGTGGGAGTCCAGCACCATGCCACATGCCAGACCCTCTACTTCTATTTTGATTAGAGTCAATCTACTCTCTATTGATTGAATTTGAGCGAATTCAGCCAAACTCTCACTTACTATTACAATTACATGTTAGAGAAATTTCCTTCTATATTCATTTGTTATTTTAACAATCTTCACTGAAGTCTTACTTTAACCTACCTTTAAAAGATACTAATACAAATATACCACAACCCTGCTGTCAAGCAGTTTGAAGTGCAGTGGAGAAGACAACCATAGAAATTAAAACACCAACAACCTATACAAGTAGACACTTACACACAGTTTCCAAAAGCCAGGAGAATAAACACAGAACTGTTGCTAATTGTGGGTTGGCTAGGGTGGTGGTCAAAGACATTTTCTTTGATGATGTTTGAGCTGTAGCTAAAGGCTGATGAGGGATTTTCTATCAGGATGGGATAGAAAAGAAAATCCAGACAAAAAGTGTAGCACATGAGGTCTTAGAGAGCAGAAGATTCTTTGAAAATAGTTTAGGTATAGGTTATAGAGAGTTTGCAAATGAGAGGTAACAGGATGAAAGTATGAAGGATCATGTGTTCCTATTGAGTGTTCTTGAACTTGGCTTTTAGGGAAATGGACAACCAATTAAATATTTAAGCACAATTGTAAAATACTCGTTTTATATTTTAGAATAATCACTTTAACATAAATGTTTTATAAATGCTTTGTAAAGAAAATTTCTAAGGATCTTGATATCAATATATTAGGTTGTTGGGAAAGTTGTGATTTATATTTCTATGTTTTTCTATGCAGAAATGTGTCATGACTTTCTCAGTGACCCAATATTAATAGTTCAAAGTGAAAATTATTTCTAATCAAACAAACTTTGAAAAATGATGGGTTAAGCATTCTTAAACTACTTTTTGAACTTCTAAAAATCTTCAACCTATTTATCTTTGTTTTGTTTCTCTAAGAAATGGGAATATGCAACTTCTTCTGAACTTACTTCACCATAAAAACCTTTTGTTTTTCCTGTCATTCAGTATCTCATAGGATTGGGGTTCCCAAGAATACAGTTGTGAAAGCATGGGGAAATAAGATGGCTGGGGGACTTAAAAAAAAAGTCCAAAAAGGCCATTTATGCACATATCATACCACCTCTTTCAGATTAACTATAGCAGTTATAGGGCATGGAAAATTGATATTGTTTTATAAAGTAATAGTAATGTTCATCCATAGACTCTCAGAACTTAACCTGGTGGAACTTTCTCAGAAGGGGCTAGTCTAATACTAAACTTATTCCCTCCCCTACTTTAACATAACAAAATTAAATTTCCCATAAATTATCAACATCAGAATCAAGAATCATCAGCTCTCCATGTTTTTCCTGGAAGAGAGCCAGGATGTGAATATTTATAAACACTGAATAATCACCAAACAAGTTATGTTTGTCTTTAGATTATATTTCTTTGCTGGTATTTGAATAAGAATTCATATGACATTTAGGGAATTGATGGTGCTGTAATAAAACTAATGAAGTCTCACTGTCAAGTCTTGACTCTAAAGAAGCTGGAAAGCTGCCCAGCATTTTTATCTTGCCCAGCTGAATCCCTGCCCACTCCCTGTTCTGGCTGGGTAGCGAGGGCAGCACCTTCCAGGTATACCTGCCTGAATTTCCACTGGGCAGAGTGCTCTTCTGAAGTTCAGTTTGTGAGGCTCACAACTTCTTTAGAGGAGGGGACCAAGGGACCTTTATGTATTTTGTTTTGTTGAATTGTGCCATAGCTATGTAGTTATCCCTTCAAGTAATCACTTTTAGGAATGTTCAATGGCAAGGATTATTATTATGGTTTCCATTGTTAAGTATGTATTGAATACTTACAATATCAAAATTCAATATCAAACCACTAGTAAGTTCTTTTGGTTTCCATCTGTAAGGATACACAGTCTTCCCTACTGAGCACTGTGGGTTAGAGAAAATATTTTTCTGTGCTATTCATCCTGCTCCAAACAGCTGCATCACACAGATCCATGTCAGGGATCTCCTTACTCACTGGTCAGCTGAGACTGTGGTCCCCCAGAGTAAAATGAAAAGATTAGGATGCCTTTGAAATGACTCTGCCTTGCCTTCATCTGGGCATTTTAGATCCCTTGATGTGCCTCTTTCCAGGCTATTCTCTCAGCCTGTGTTTTGGTAGCTTTGTATTTTTCCTATGAAAAAGTTTGCTTCTCATAGTGTGTGCCCACAAGATTCACCTTCAACTGAATGTGCTACTCACTCATCGGTGGCAGTTTCTAAAGGGTGTTCACTGGATTCTGGCCATTTTCTTGGCTATTAAAAATTACTGAAGGTCAAGGATGGGTAACTTACTCTATTTTCATGCATTTTTTGTCCTTGCAAAAGTGTTTCTGACTTGCCTTTACCCAAGATTAATGAGAAGACAAGAGAACTATTATTGAGACACAGTTGATTCACTTAAGCAGTTGCAATCATTTTGCTAAGGAACTTCATTTGGTTTCACTGAGAAAAGAAAGAAGGGAATAAAGAAGAGAGGGAGGAAAGGAAGAAAGGAAGGGACTGTCCATCAAATCTGAGCAAGAATTGAGATAATTTCATATCAACTAATCAAAGGAAATACAAAAACTAAGAAGAAAAAATTAAATCATTTAAACCGTTGGAGATAGTTTATGCTCTATAAAAGACATTTCATATTGTTGCTATTCTACAAGCCTTGAGTCAATTACTTTTCAATCATCACATTAGAAAGAAATACCTTTAATTTTTTTATTATTTCTTCCTTTCTCCCATAAAAGATATATAGAGAGAGATAGAGGAACCCCCAACAGTGTCTTCACACCGTGATTCACCTACAGCCTCAGCCAGCCCAGATAATGGGTGCATGTGCACACACCTACCCAGAATGCACAGGGATGCCCTGGAAAATGAATCTGAAACCTTCCCATATGGGTCTAGTTACATTACCACTGCACCAATATCTGACCCCAAAAAGTCTTGTGTTTTTGTTTTGTTTTGGTTTTTGCCATAGGGTGCTTGCACTTGCCAGAAAGAAACTAAGAGAGGGAAACCATCTCCAGAAAAGATGACCATGCCACAATCCCCCTCTCCTCCAATTTCCTCTGGGATTTTAGGCACACACACACATTATTATCATAAAAGCAACTATCACAATTTTCTATCAACAATGGTGTGGTTTTTACTCATACTGACATGTTTCAGTTTTTCTTTCCTTTTTCTTTCCTTTTTCTTTCTTTTTTTTTCTTTCTGGATTGTCAAGTCTACACCTAAAGAAAAAACTAAGGCAAATCTGTGAGAATTTTTAAAATTTAGCTATAATTAAATGGCTTCACTTAGAAACATCGCCGGCTTCTATGTGATATTCTTAAGCCATTGACTGAATGTATGCATTTATGACTGAACATCATTCAAGACTTGGATCAAGTACAACCTCTCTATGATAATTTCCCCAACGTGGCAACATAGCTGTTACACCAACTGCTGGCCCCAAGGAATACAAATTCTAAGTACATCAAATGGCAACTTACTTTTAAATCCAAAATTTTAAATCTCTAAGGGTAGCATTTCCTTCATTTCTTGTTTCAAGTAGGCTTTATCACAGTAGGGTTATAAGAACAATTAGAGATATTTTGGCAATATCATGTCCAGTGGTAATTAAAGTTGTAAAACCAAAGAAGCACATAAAATATTTTTCTTTCTTTGCATATAGAGAAAATAAGAATCATTTTCTAAACACAAAAGACAATAATGATATCAGGAAAAGATCTAAGAGATTAAGATATAAAAAAAAGCTAGACAAATATAAAAATATGGTAAAGATATTATAAAATTGTACTAATGTGGTAGCAGGTAGCCACAAATGACATTGAACTCGAGTAGTTGGAGCCTAGTCTGAAATGCAGCAGATCCATATTAAGCTGCACAGTAAGCATAAAATACATACTGGATTTTTAAGATATAGTACAAAAACAAAGTAAAATATTTCATTAACAGCATTTATATCCTATTGAGACGGTAATATTTTGGATACATAGAATTAAATAAAATACATTATTTTTGAAATCATGGAAATATATTTTTAAATCAATATCTGACCCCAAAAAGTCTTGTGTTTTTGTTTTGTTTTGGTTTTTGCCATAGGGTGCTTGCACTTGCCAGAAAGAAACTAAGAGAGGGAAACCATCTCCAGAAAAGATGACCATGCCACAATCCCCCTCTCCTCCAATTTCCTCTGGGATTTTAGGCACACACACACATTATTATCATAAAAGCAACTATCACAATTTTCTATCAACAATGGTGTGGTTTTTACTCATACTGACATGTTTCAGTTTTTCTTTCCTTTTTCTTTCCTTTTTCTTTCTTTTTTTTTCTTTCTGGATTGTCAAGTCTACACCTAAAGAAAAAACTAAGGCAAATCTGTGAGAATTTTTAAAATTTAGCTATAATTAAATGGCTTCACTTAGAAACATCGCCGGCTTCTATGTGATATTCTTAAGCCATTGACTGAATGTATGCATTTATGACTGAACATCATTCAAGACTTGGATCAAGTACAACCTCTCTATGATAATTTCCCCAACGTGGCAACATAGCTGTTACACCAACTGCTGGCCCCAAGGAATACAAATTCTAAGTACATCAAATGGCAACTTACTTTTAAATCCAAAATTTTAAATCTCTAAGGGTAGCATTTCCTTCATTTCTTGTTTCAAGTAGGCTTTATCACAGTAGGGTTATAAGAACAATTAGAGATATTTTGGCAATATCATGTCCAGTGGTAATTAAAGTTGTAAAACCAAAGAAGCACATAAAATATTTTTCTTTCTTTGCATATAGAGAAAATAAGAATCATTTTCTAAACACAAAAGACAATAATGATATCAGGAAAAGATCTAAGAGATTAAGATATAAAAAAAAGCTAGACAAATATAAAAATATGGTAAAGATATTATAAAATTGTACTAATGTGGTAGCAGGTAGCCACAAATGACATTGAACTCGAGTAGTTGGAGCCTAGTCTGAAATGCAGCAGATCCATATTAAGCTGCACAGTAAGCATAAAATACATACTGGATTTTTAAGATATAGTACAAAAACAAAGTAAAATATTTCATTAACAGCATTTATATCCTATTGAGACGGTAATATTTTGGATACATAGAATTAAATAAAATACATTATTTTTGAAATCATGGAAATATATTTTTAAATGAAAGAGAGGATGGTTACTTACATTTTAAATATGCATGTGTATATATTTATGTTGATATAAATGTATAATTAAAATTAATTATACCTATTTATTTTTCCTTTTCTTTATTTATTTTGGAGAAGTTTCTTCTTTGGGGTGTGTGAGCTTATCAGAGAGAGACAGAGACAGTGAGAAAGAAAGTGAGAAATCACTCCTAGGGGGAATGGCCATGCCACAATTCCTACTCCTCTGTTCTCCTCCTGAGATTTTGGGCACACGTGCATATGTGCCTGACATGAGTTTTAAGCCACTGGGACAGGGATTTGAGAATCCAATAACATAACCACTATGACATCTTCTGCCCCTCTTTTCCCTTTTTATTAAAGTGGTCACTCAGAAATTTTAAATTTCATGTGGCCCACATTATATTTCCTTTAATCAGCTCTACTATACAGAAACTTTTTTTCTATTTTTTTTTTAGTTTAAGTTGGTTTTTAATTAAATGGTCTTTACATCTAAGCAAGGCACAGGGTGGATATTTTTAAAAGCCCTTCTCTTATAATGTCCTCTGGATAGATTATAATAAGCACATTTAAGAATGTACTGGTGAGCTTGCAGGACAGTATGTAAAATACATACAAGGAAAAAAAGGAGAGAAAAGCAAGCTGAAAGCAAATGAGTAAGCAATGACCTCCTAACCCAAATCTGTTCGTGTTCTGATGGCAACATTCGAGTTTGGGAGATAATCATTTTGAGAAGAATGAGAGGGAGACTGAGCGGGTGGTAAGCCAAACCCCTCCACCCCCCACACCACTTGAAGAGGAGAAACTGGATGGGTCCAGACCCTAGCAGGCTAGCCCACATGAAAAGGGTCCCAGTTTAAGTCCAGAGGCTCCCTGAGTATGCCAGGCCCGTACTGGCTGAAGGCTGGAAGCAGATCTCAAGACGCTATTGGGGGTGCTGTCTCTCTCTCTCTCTCTTTCTCTCTTTTTGTCTCTGTTTCTCTCACTCATAAAATTTTATATATATATAGAGATAGAGACGCTAGAAGGAAAATGCACAGATTAGATCAGGAGCCATGGAGCTGACTATATTACTGTGGAAAGATAGGCTAGAAAAAAAATCCACCTAACAGAAAAGCACTTCAAGGAAATTTTATTCTGCCCATTACACTTTCAGATGGATAACAGACATACAATACAGAAGATTAATACACTTAATAGCTGATTCTTTAAACAAAAAGGAAAAAATATAAATCTATGGCAAAAATGTATAAAAATTTGTATGAATAAGCCATGTTAGGAATTTTAAAGAAATGGACATAATTACATATGCAGCAGAGATTATAAAATTCAGATGGAATATTATGAACAACTTCGTGTCATTAAATTTTAAAGTTAGATGAAAAGATCTAAGAGGCCTAGTACAAATAACTTACCAAATCAGATCCAAAAAGAAATAAAAAGCCTGAAGAGTCTCATAATAATTTTATAACTTAAATCAGTCGTTTCAAATCTTCCTGCAAGAACACATAAGACAATGAGCCCTATGCACCTTTCAAGGAGTGAAGTATCCCAATATTTTACATATCTTTTTAAGGACTTATGAAAGGGAATAGTTCCCTAGATAATTTTATGAGGTTACAGTGACCTTGATCCTCAAGTCTGGAAAAGATATGAGAAGGAAATTTGTGGAAGAATTCATTCAATATATATGTAAAAAATCTAAAGAAAAAAGAAAAAAAAGTCTTAGCAATCCAGAAATGAGGTTTTTTAAAAAAATCCCAAGACTAGCAGGTGGCATGGTGGTTAAGGTGCTGGAAACTCTCATACAGCCGACTATGGTTCAAGTCCCAGACCTGGTGGTTTGATTTCTCACTTTCCCTCTCTCTCTTTCTATGCCACTCTCTGGTCAAATTAAAATAAATGAAAAATTAAATTAAATTAAATAAATAATTATTTTTTTAAAAAAAATCCTTAGCAAGTTGGGTTAATTCCAAGACTAAACACTGTAAAATTTATATGGAAGTCTAGAAGGCAAAATGGCAGGGACAAGGAGCAGACCAGTGGTTGACAGAGTCAGCAGTGTGGGGAGGGAATCTGCTCCAATGGGCACACAAACATTTTAGGGTAAAGGAACTGTTCTAATCTCAACCATTGTGATACTACCCTGTCTATGAGAAGATTTTATTACATATAAACAAGAAGCACAGTTCTCTTCTTCCTTCTTCTCTATAAAGCCTTCTCTGTCTCTGCAGTGAGCATCTCATTGCCTCTTCCTATCTTTAGGGATTTAACCTCACTGTCTTTTTCTTTTCACTCTCAAGATAATTTCTGACTTTTATAAGTTAATAATATCAAGTCCTTACATTAAATGTTTCTGGACATTTCCACTTACACATTCCATACCTACTTTTTGGAAAAATAAAGCACTCCTGTTGATGCAAGACTTCTCCCTACCAATACAGAAGAAAGAGGGGAAACAATTTAAAATTGAGTAAGTATTATCATATATACATGCATGCAAAGGTAGCAGAAAAGTGACTGCAATGTCTGGACAGAATTTATTCAAATACATTAATACAAGTAAAAAGCAGAACAATTTAAATTCTATCTATATGAGAGACAAGAGGATGCACCTGTTGTATGTGATTGTGTGTGTGTGTGTATATGTATATATACATATATATGTGTGTGTATATATGTGTATATATATATATGTGTGTATATGTATATATACACATACACCTTCTGAAGGACATCTGTGTTCTTCTTGTAGAGGTGAATTTACAATGTGAAGGGGCAGAAGGCCCTTGTGAAATCCTGTCTTCGTGAAATCCAAAGTTGGACGTTCCGTAGGCCCTAGGTGCTTTTTAGGAGATATCCTCAGGAGGAGCGCATGGGGAGGCAGTCACGTCCCTCTACTTCACTAAAGAAAGAAAGGATGATCATCTTACACTAACATTTGAAAGCTCCATCAGTTTGTTCTTTCATGCCACAAATTATTATTTTCCGAACCACTTCATTTCTTATGAACCAACTTCAACCTACTGTTTCCTTGGTGTTCTTTACCTTAGTGTCACAGTGAATTGCACTGACAGCCCAAGTCTTGCCTGAACAAGAAATTGGGACATTCTCTTTGACTCATTTGTCTCCTTTCCAGATTCCCCTCTCATGTGGTCATTAGAAATTCCTGGTCATACTCCCTCCTAAATCTCTGTTAAGTCTGTCTCTTTTCATTTACCACACTATCCTGCTAACTAGGTCCACATCACCCTCTTCTTCACTCTGGGGGTCAAAAGTAGCCACATTCTTGGCCTTTCTGCCTCCACACATGGGCTTCATGGAGGTAAGGGGTAGAGAGAGTCACAGAATAGACATAGAAACTTAAAGCATCTGTGCTAATTTATTTTCATCAAATGGACAATGTAATAGATAATTGAGTCTTAGGAGGAAAAAAAAAGGTGTTCTTCAGTATACTCCCCATATCTTTATACGCCAGTTTCTAGTTTTCTCCATTTCAGAAATATAACCTTCTTTTCCCTTCTAACATTTTATAACGCTATTTCTTCTCTCATTTTTCTGTCTCATGTAACAGATACCCACCCCCCAAATATTACCAAGGAGGTAAGAATAACAAGACAGTAAGGAGTAATGTGTAGATTTCCTTTGGCCACATGCCCTTCTCTCTGGGGGCTGCCGTTGGCTGCCTCTAAAGAATGGGAAGGTTTGTCCTGATTCTGCAGAATCCCCAGAATGGATCAAGGCTATGTGCTGCTCAGTAAATATTGCATCAATGGTGAATAATAGATGAGGAAGTCTGTCTAATGAGAAAGAAGTTTTCAAGGTTTAAGGTGTAAAACTGGGCAGTTTGTGGTACACTTGTTTTTCTTTTCACAATTTGCAAAGCCCTGAAGAGTGCAGACTTTTCTCTCGGAAAATACTTCACTGAAGGCTTGTAGTCGTCAGTGCATTGTTGCTAGGGAGGCTTGGGTAGTGAACAGTTATGGATACAAACAGATTCAGCAGCAAGGCAAGCAAGGGGTGTGGGGGATGGATGAGAATGACCAGGGCAAATGGTGTGAGCCAGCTTCTTTCTTGCTTTGTTCATGTCTGGCTATGCAGGCAGATTGCTGTGGCTAGGATTTCGTTGTTACTGTTATCTTTATTCGCTATGATCATGGCAGGTCATTTATTTCCTGAATTTCAAATCCTGGTGAAAGTTTCCTCAGCACTCCAAGTCATGCAAGGAAAGTTGTTGTTGTGTGTGTTTAATTGAATCCTTTAAATCTTATGACAAGAGAACATGTCATAGAATTATAATCTTTGTGATGTCATTTGTACTTTTATTATGAAAGTTGTGTCAGTGTTTCCATTGCAAATCAATCCTTTCCTAAGTTTCCAGCTGTCATAAAATACCCTAGAGATGGAAATATGCAACCTACATATTTTCTGGTTCACCTGCTGCATGGCACAATTAGTACCGCTACTATTGCTTTCACCCAGTTTTATCACCTGCAAAATAGGAACGTCTAACACAAATACATTTAGCCTAGTATGAAGAGAAAGCTCCCTTTTCCCTGGCATATGGCACTCTTGTGCATTTTATGGAAAGAGGAAAAGCAAGTTCAATGTAGTGCGTACCCCTATTCCTTGCCCATAGAACAGGCAGATGAGACCCCAAAGGTGACAGACCTGCTAGGTGCTCTATGAAAACCCACAGATCCTTCCCTTTAGGACTCTGCACTATGTGCATGTGTGATGATATGGTCTCATTTTCTTTCTTCACTTGCTCTTGTGAGAATGATCTCATGAACGCTCAGCTCACCTAATGTCCTATAAAGATCTCAGAACTTCATGAATAATTTTTGTTGTTGCCTTTTTTTGGTCAAAAAAATATGTACTTTCCTTAATGGTACAAATGCTCAATATGAATGATTTAGAAGTCTGAAAGTCAAGTAAAGGAAGATGTCTGGAAGATCTATCTAACTAGATTTTATAAATAAGCACTAAACTACTTAAAATGTGAATTTTCCCATTTCTGAAATGTAAGTAGTAATAAGGCTTTAATTTTTCTCTATCTTATTTCATTTTAAGGTACCACCTATATATTGGAAAGAAAAAAATAAAGTTTATAAGGATATACAAAAGTATAACTATGCTAAATATAGTATGTTTTGTTTTGCTTTAGTTTTTTTTTAAGTGCTTTTAATATATCCTCCCATTCTCTTTTAACATTTCTGCTGAGAAATCTGTTGTTTGTTTATCAGCGGCTCCTTTATATATGATTTGATATTTTTCTCTTCCTGTTTTTAGAATTCTCCTTTTGTCTTTGTCTTTTAATAGTTTAACTACAATTTGCCTTGGAGAAGACCTTTTTTGGGTTGAACTATTTGGGAAACTGAGCTTCCTAGACCTGGATATCCACATTACTCCCATAACTTGGGAAGTTTTCAGAGATTATTTTATAAAATAATTTTTCTATTCCTTTTTCTGTCTCTTCTGGAATTTCCATACATCCAAGTATTGTTTACTTAATGGTATTCCACAGATAAGTCCCTTAGGCTTTCTTCATTTTAAAAATCTTTTTATTTTTTTGAAAACTATGAGATAATGTTTTGTTTTTTTGAGTATTCGTGGTTAAATTTTTCTTCCATGAGTAAGAGAGACAGAGAGAAAGAAAACCCCCAACTGATTCCAATATTGTGATCCATCTCCACCTTCAGCCAGCCCCAAACCATGGGCAAATGTGTGCCCTGCCTCCTTAGGTTCTCAGACTACTTAGGTCCCTATCTGTGAATCCACTTGGGATTGCATTTTATCACTGTGCCAACATCTGGCCCCAAACGGGTGTTGTTTTGACTATAAAACCATGGCCATGATTCAAGTCCTGGATCTGGTGGCTTCAAAATCATGCCAGACATATGTGTGTACATGCCCAAGACCCTGGGAGAAGAATAGAGAAGGGATTGCAGTGTGGCCATCCCCCTGGGTAGTGATTTCTCACTTTCCCTCTCTCTGTCTCTGTCTCACTCTTCGTCAAGCGTACAAGCCACAAGACAAAAACTTAAAAAAAAGAATTCCCTCTCTACCAGTGGGGGAAAAGGTTGCTTTTATCTTTTGAAATCATGCATAATCATTCCTTTTTAGTATATGTTGAATGATTATATTTATCTGTTATTTCTTTTGATGTACTATTATAATGAATCATAATAATATACGATAGGATATCAAAAAATTTAATGGAAAATGGAATTGAAGTGTGACTTTCTCTTGGTGTAAAAACAAAAAACAATTTGAAATCAATTCATAGCTTTTTTATAGTATGCATAGTATACATTTTGAAGATTCCCTCCTCTTTCTCAATTTAAAGTTTCTTGTATTCCTTGCCTAAACGCTTCTCAGTCTTAATATGCTGTCAATATTTAACTCCTAAATTTTACATGACTTTTTGTTTAACTTTATTTATTTATTTATTTATTAGCTTCACCAGAGAGGGACAGAGAGAGAAAGAGAGAGAGAGAAAGCAAGCCGTCATGTTCGGAACTCTAACTGTGGTCGACCATGTGGTAGTGCAGCGCCCTTAATTACCGTGACACCTGCCAGCCCTACATGACTTCCGTAAATTAAAATGGCATATTTTCCTTTCTGGTGCTGAATTACCTAAACTATACAGAAAATGGGTTAAGATCTCCTTAAGATATAAGGATTTATGCTAATTATTTTTTCAGTTTTATGCACTTAGAAACAAAAACAGATTTGCAGTTTTTGTTTTTTTGTTTGTTTTTGTTTTTATACTAGAGAGCACATGTGCATATATGCCAGAGAGAAAAAGGGAACAACCTCAGCAGAGGTTGTTCATTGCAATTCCCTTGTCACATTGCAATCCCTTTTTTCCAGCACTCCTCCTTAGGATTTTGGGTACCCACACACATGCTGCATGTTTTCATATTCACTCAGGAATCTGAACCCATGGTCAGCCATGTGGTCTTGAGCTTTGAAGAGCAGTTGTTACAATTACACCACAGTGACCAGGCCAGATTCATAACTGAACAGATATACCAGGGTTACAAACTCCTATCTGTACATGGACCAGGTCTATAATATACATAAATGAAGCCACCTAAGCAAGTGCCTGTGAGTACAGTGGACAAGTGGCAGGCACTACAGCAGAGGTCATGAGCTATCTGAAGGGAACAACATCTACTCAGAGCTAGACAACCACTGCAGGAAGGAATGTGAGTAGAGTGCTGCCCCATTCGTCAGATACTTCATTACTTTAAAAAAATGGACGAAGATTAGAAAAAAGTAAAAGAAAAAAGTGTGCAACCTTTGAGTCAGACAATACATTCTAAGATTGATGGTTATGCACTAAAGAAGAGGGTTACTCATTTCTTAGACAATTGGAGTAAACACAAAATTCTGTGAACTTCCCCTCAATAGACCAGCAAAGATATTTGAAGAGTTTTGAAAAGTCAGTCTCCTTTAAAAGTTACAGCACAATTTGAAATATAAGAAAGCAGAGGTGATTCTGAAAGACAATGAGATCACTGAAAAGTACTTGTTAATCAGATTTTTATGTATAGTGATAAAAATGAAAATCTCAAATTGCCTCCAGATCTCATAACTAGCCAAATAAACCTAGACAGTGAATCACTACCTTTTTTTTTTTTTTTTTTTTTTGCTTCAGATGAAGAAAGACCGTTTCTCTAGGTTAAAAGTACAAAATTAGAAAGCAGAAACATCAGACTTTTTTTTGAAAACATACGTAAATGAGTTAAATAACTTAGTTGATGTAAATGCCACATCCTCCATTAAAAAAAAAAAAAAAGAAAGACCGCACAACATACTCTCTTGAGATCTAACTTCTACTATTACTGGATATAATTAACATACAAACTTTGCTTCCTTTAGGCAGGAGGAAGGCCATCAAAGAGGCTGGTAACAAAAGCGGTGGGGAAGAAAGGGCAAAGAAGAAAGTGAAAGGTTGTGAGCACCCACATACATACACCGTTCTACTGACACAACATACACATGAGAACATCACTGATAGTCTGAGCCTCCTAAATCTTTTTTTTCATTTCCTAGAAAAATTGCAGGTAGCTCATATATTCATTTGGGAAACATATTACTTTTCTTGTTGAATTCGATAGCATTGCCTTTCCATCAACATCATTAATTTGGCATTGACGTCTGGGCAGTTTCTACAGTTCACTCAACTTCTGTTCTGGAGGATAATAGAATACATTTTGATTAATTCCATGATAAAAGTAAATCTTTACAATCACATCAGTTCTATCTGTATTGTCTCTGTGGATAATGTGCCTTCCAATGTTGCAAAGAGTCCTATCCCAATGATCTCTCAGTTTCCAGCTACAAGTAAAGTTTATTCTGATTCAACAGTTACATAGTACATTTGATGAGTACATACATGCTACTGTAACAGCAGTATCCATACATGTAATGGTCCAGTGTAATAGAAGCTTTCCATTTGTGAGATACACCAGGCTGGTCCTGATCAGCGAGGGCTGTCTGCTGTATTCAGGGCACCAAGCTAATAAGGCCTCTAAAATCTCTAAGGTAAGGCTGTCAAAGTCAGCAGCAATGGGGAAAAAAAGAGTATGCGACACATGTGGAAGAGTTTCATGCCATATGACGTATCATTTCTGTTCACATTCCATTAGCTACAGTTCAGTCATTTGCCACACCCATCTGTAAGGGGAGGTGGGAAATGAATTCTAGCGGAGTGCTTGGAGGAAGAATCAGATTTTGGTAAATAGTTAGCAATTTAGGTTGCAGATGGAAAGAAATATCATCCAGACCAACTACTTCTGGGAGCTCCAGAGGAAAAATAGATCCGCTTTTTACTATCTCCCCCAATTTTCCATGAAAAAAAATTTGTATAGTACTCATTGCACAGGTTAATGGACCAAATAGCTGGGTGTGAATATGCCTACATAAGTTGTATGTCAAGCATTTGGGCACTTAGAAAGTCTCTCCCTTTCTCCTTCCCCCACGTTTGATACATACCTACAACATTCAAAAGCATGGAGAATGCAGAACAAACTTAATATACAATCTTTGTCCTTAAAGAGCTGTGCAGTTGAGTTTCCAGGGAAAAAAATTATATACTCATTTTATACTTATCAACATGATAAAATACACTCGAATGTCTTCTGATTTTATAAGAAAAGAAGCAACAGACTGTCACTGGGGAGTCCCTGATTCATTGTTATATATACAGCGTGTACAAGTACTTTAGGATAAAAGGCAGACATCATTGAGGTTGACTACATTTTAATCAGAAAACTAATTTATTAATTTTATATCCAGTGGTTTTAGATTAAAAAAAAATAAAACTCATGCCTAGAAAGCTTGGTACATTTGTCAATTTATTTACTTATTTTGTCTTCTAGGTTTCTCTATTTGCACAATGGATGAATAAAGAACTCATTAAATTACATTTCATTTCCTGTCTTCTTTCATAAAATAATGAAATCAAAGATGAGAATTACCGAAGGGTCTATGATGAGCGCAGAGAAATGTTGCTCACTAACAAGTAATTAATCAAAACGTTACCAAGATCCATCTGTAGCTTTAAACAAGATTTTTTTTCTTCCAGGTTTCGCTGTTTGAAATGCAGTACAAAACTCTGCATTACACCAGAAATTCTCCAAATTCAATAAAAGGAAATGTAAAAAGATATTTTCTTCAAATGCCTCCAGCTGGCCATCTGCCCTAATCACATACAGGCTTCAAAATTGTTTTCTACTGACAATAATGGGATCTATAAAGAGTATTGCTGTGGAGTGATTTGAGAGACTGTGGAGTATGGTGACCCTTCACGACTGCAGAGCTGAGTGTGCCTAGATGGGAATACAAAGTCAGAAACCTGGAGGGAGAGTCCTAGCGTTTGATGTACAGGTTCCTCTTTAACTGCCACGGCATGTTCCTCAACTCTCTCTGAGGGCTAAAGGACAGCGGATTAGCAGCTGAACTCCTGCTCTTTGAGGACATCCCCACACAGTATAGATGGAGGCACAATTATTGAAATAATTCAGCAAAGTGAGATTTTTAATAATAGGTTACCTTCAGCTGCCTCTCTTGAGTCCTCTGCATTTACTGCAGTCTCACATGGCCATGCACGAGGTGTGCAGGGGGTGAGCACCATGAATCAGCCCAGAGTTAAAGGGAAACAGGCAGTGGGAAGCAAGGGGCCACAAGGCTCCTCAAGTCAGTCACGTGATTTCCCTAAACTCCTGCCAGGCTAAGGAAGCTGCTCTGGAGCAGCCAGGCCCTTGTACATCCCATATTGATTGGCCTCTATGCAATGAGTCAGGAAGCCCAAGAGGCAACCTGGAGTGATGGGGAGACCACGGACCTCAGGATGGAGAGATCTATGTTCACAGCACAGATCTGTCTCCTCTTACCTCCTCCACCCACTACATCCTCCAGGGATGCAAAATAAATCATCTCCTTGAGCCCTGGTCCCCTCATTTCTGGAGAAAGAATTACAACATTTACCATTCAGGATTGCAATGTGAAGTGACTAAGCTATCTTGGAAAGGGCTTTGGAAACAGTAAAGTTAAGTGTAGCATTTAGCAATGTCAAACACACACGTAAAACTACACACAGATCCTGACAACACTATTTCTTTAAGAAGATTAGCACATCAGTCAAGCAATTTGAAGAAAATGAAAAAAAAAAAAACATAAAAAGAGATGGTAATGACCAGCAGTTGGTGTAATGACTATGTCACTGGACTCCATATAGTGGACCACAGTTCGAGTCCAGGATCTGGTGGCTTAAACTCATGCCGGGCACATGTGCCATACGTGCCCAAGATCCTAAAAGGAGAATAGAGGAGAAGGGATTGTGGCATAGCCATCCCCCCTGGGGGGTGATTTTCTTGCTTTCTATTTTTCTGTTTTTCATGGCCATAAAAAGAGATGGTAATGAGGAACCAGCAGTTGGTGTAATGGCTATGTCGTTGTACTCCTGTGTAGTTGACTGCGGTTCAAATCCCAGACCCGGTGGCTTAAACTCATGCCCGGGGTGTGTGTGTGGGTGTGTGTGTGTGTGTGCGTGCCCAAGATTCCGAGAGGAGAGTGGAGAACGGATTGTGGTGTGGCCATCACCCCCTGGGGGGGTAATTTCTTGCTTTCTGTCTGTCTGTCTGTCTTTCTGGCGAGTGCACACATCCTATAGCAAAAACCTCTCCAAAAAAAAAAAAAAAAGAGACAGTAATGATAACAGGAATGTTTCCCAGTATATAGGTGCATAGGTACATTTAAAATATATGCACTTCATATATTTATATTTTTCAAAGTGCATACATTCCTTAAGTTGATCCTCACAACAAGTACAGGATAGAGCAATGTTGGCAACCCCCCCATTCACATTGATTATGCCATGCCGTGGGGATAAGCATTCTTTATGTGTTGTGAGAACCCGTGGCATTCTTACAGGTTAATAGTGAGGTAAATATTACTATCACTTTCCTTTCAGAAATAGGAAATCTGAGGCACTGAGTGGTTAAAAACATGCTCAAGGGCATATGGGTAGATAGTGCCTTGAGGCAAGCTAAAACTCATAGCAATCACCTCTAAAATGCAATACTGTTGTCCCAAATACAGGAGCTAAGATTCAGAGGCCGAAAGGACTTTCCCAGAGGCAGACAGTGGCACAGTGGTAAAATGCAATGCTTTCCAAGGCTGACCCACATGGGAAGTTCTTGGTTTTCATCTGGAGACCTCTCTTAGTGTGTCAGGCATGCCTGTGCCCCTAACTTAATGCTGGCTAAAGCTGGAGGTGAATTGTGGTGTCCATCCTCATTGTGGGTGTTGTTGCTCTCTTGCGTGCACTCACTCACTCATGAAATAGTTTTTAAAGAACTCCTAAAAATATAGGTGACGAAAATGAACAAATAAATAAATATGTATATACAAGTGACAATTAGTAAGCAAGGTGCAATCTAATATTAAAACATAGGGCTTGCAACTTCTGTTCCAATGATCAGAGAAAACATGTTGGAGTAAGGAGTAACAGATTAGTTTTAACATTTGTAAATAAAATAAATTCATTAAAAGAGTCAAACATGTAACTCTTGTTCTCTTGTTGTTTATCTATCTATCTATATACACCCATCTGTGAGGTTTTCAAAATGTTTGTGGAAAATACACATAATGAAAACTGTGCGTATATTTAAAAATATTTTCCACCAAAATAAAAAGTCATACTTTAATTCCATTTTCCCACAAACTTTTTAAAGTAGCCTCATATGTTGACTTGGGTAATTTAGGACCTAAGATTGAAAAGTCATAGAAAGTTTTGAGTTGTGTTAGAAAACTCCATTAGCTGATATTTACATTTCTAGTTACTGCCTAATCTTCCATGTTCCTACTTTTTTTTATTTTTAATTGCTGGAGGACACATGTGATCATCAGAGATAGAAAGAGAAAGAGGCCAAGAAAACACGATCCCCCAAGTGGGGCATGGCTACACCTCAATCCCTTCTACTTCATTTCTTTATCTTGTTGGGATTTGGGGCATGCACACATATGTGCCCAGAGTATTTTTCAAGCTGATTGAGCCAGAATTCAAACCCCAGTTGACCATGCGGAATTTGACTTCTTTAACATTAGGCTACTAGGCTGGCCCCCTCCTTGTTCTTGATCATTTTCTTGTTCTGGAATTCACTTGTTTTCGACATGTGGGACCCCTACAAAATTTTGTTATGGGCCTAAATCCCTATAGCTTTTCCTTGTTGGTTGCCATTCTCAGTGGCTAGTCTGTTGTCATCTTATCAAATTTCTAAACAAATACACAACTCGGCTCTGGTTTCACTTGGACTTTAGAACACTGATTCCTTCACAGGAAGACTTTTAGCTAACCCTAGAAAAGGCCTTAACCCATCACCGACCAGCAATCTGATTACTCAGTGCTGTCACATCTTTCTGTCCACCAAAGGCAAATAAGAGAACATGAGAGCTACCTATCTCTTTGTTATGGTGGATGAATGTCCAACACTGGCCTCTACCCTGAAGGAAATAATCACTCTCCTGTTGAACATCCTTGAGTTGTGATTTCCAACTGACCAGGTGAAGATTCCTGCTTCAGCAAGACCCAGGTTTGCAAGTTGAGAGTCAAGGTGCCCTAGAGGAAAGTGTTCACAGGCTAGGAAAGCCATCAGTGGTGGTAACTGCTAACAGATGCTGAGAGAAGTGAGAGGAATAAACTATGGGAAGCAACCTTCACAGCTGTGGTCTCAGGAGATGGAGGCCACAATTAACTTGAATTCTGACATTCTCTTTAACGACTGTGACTAGAACATGTTACTTAGTTTTTCTGATCTTCGATTTCTTTAAGTGGTTCAGTTCAACAGTTAACAAACATCCACTGAGGGCTGGAGTTAATTAAACAAACACTAGTGAAGTACCTATTATTAGCGAGACCTGTGTTTGCTCCCGTGAAAATAGCAGTGAATAAATTGGACACAATCTAGGCCCCAGTAAAAGTCATGGTTTAGAATTAGGCATCTATAAAAAAGTGAGGAAAATGCCTGGCCATCGGATTACTTCGAGAATTTGGTGAAATAAGGTAAATCAAGCATGTGGTACATAAACATCTGACATATAGTATAGTCACTGTGTCAAATCTTTATTTGCATATGTAATAATTGAATCAATTTAAATAGCTTCAATGGGGGCTTCCCTGAAAGCTTAGTGTGCTCCCCTTAAAGAACTCTCTTATTTAATGAGATTAAGAAACATCTTCATAGGAAACACAACATTAAAAACATGTCTGAACTGTGCATATTCAAGTTTATAAACACTATATAGGGACAGTTAATTATTTCATCATGCTTTCCACTTACCAATTTGCATGTATCAAATCCTTTTGAAATTTGACAACTAGCTTGGGCTTTTTAGAGAAAAGAAGCTATCAAAGTTCAAAGCAATAATATTCTGGCAGCTGAAATAGGCTGCAGTGACTCCACAATGGCATTTTAGAAATGGCCCTGCAGGAGTCACTAGATAATGGGCTAGGTGGGCTAGACCCTCTCAGCTAAAGGCCAGGCCTAGTCTAGCTAAAATGAAAAAGGAAATGGAGGCAATTTTCCAAATAATTTAGGGGAAAAGCACTTTCATCTCATTTCTCGAGATACAGTAATTGGCACAAATGTCTGCCCTGGCAGCAAAGATCTGGCTATTGTGGACCCAAGGCCTAGTAGATCATGGAGGAAGCGCAGAGTGAGGGCTGGGAGAGAAGGGAGGTTTTCCAGAGAAAGCATGCTTTTATTTCACCTGAGATCTGGAGGGCAGTCCCCTCACCTCGTTGATTGTTGCTTCTCCAGGTGCACATGAACAACTCAAGGCTTCAGTTTGGCTAATGAAACATGTTTAGTTACACTGACCACGTAGAGTTTTCCTGATAGAGACTAATCTTTGCTTTAAATTTATCAGAGCAGCTATTTCTGAACCTAGAAAGCTGTGAATACGCAAAGTCAGAGAGAGTGCAAATAACGGCACAGCGATCATAATAAAAACTCAACAGGAAAACAGCATCCTCCATGGGCTGCCAATTTTAAAGGAATTAAACAATTTTAAAGGAACTAAGAGTTTGCATTGTCATTAGTCCTCCCTCACTGTGTCTCTCTGGCAGGATGTTTATGTACTGCTCAGCCTGAGCAATCGCACCACCTCATTAAAAATAAATAAATTAACCCCCTACTTGGTGAATGCTTTATCGTTCTGAAGGCCAGCCTCCAGAAATAATTTTGCCAAGTTGAGCTTTGGCAGAAAAAGGAGTTACTGGGTATAGCGCCCCTTAGCTCTGTCTTTTCTGAGCTATATACACATAGTCACTTATGGCAAATCACAAGGGACTGTACTTCAACCAATGACTAGCACATTGTACAGGAAATACATAAACCTTAGAGACAAAAAGAAGGATGCTAAGGAATGACTCTATCTCTTATGATGTATGTAATTTGTGATAAATTACCCAACTTCTCTGAACCTGAGTTTCCTCATCTCATAGTAAATATCAATGAATAGTAGTTTGTCAGCATAAGTGACACAGGATTTGGGGAAAAAAAAGTACATGGTAAATGCACCTTCCTTCATACCTAATAAATACACCTCTCTAACTTTTTTCTTATTATTTTTAAAAATTTACTGTGTAGACCAAAACTAGCCAAGACTCTTTAACACTGAAGCAAAATTTGATGTAAGTAAAAATTTGGCAGCTCTAATTCAGACTTCTAATTCACCCTGATTGGAGCCACTAAAGATGATTCTTCTTAGCAAGTGTTTTCTCTAAGAGATGCAGTAGACAAAAAAACATAGTCTGGGGGCAGCAGGCAGTGTGGAGGTTATAGCATCTAGATCCCACATGGACAACTGGTGGTTGGAATCCCGGACCTATCAGCTTAAAAAACATGCTGGGCACATGAGTGTACATGACCAAAATCCCAAGAGGAGAATGAAGAAGGGATTGTGACATAGCCATCCTCCTGGGGCATGATTTCTCTCTCTCTCTCTCTTATCTCTCTCCATCTAGTACACACACCCTATAGTAAAACTAAAAGCAAAACATAGTCTGAAGCTCTAGAAGCTGTATTAGATATAGTTACCCTTAGCTCCTACTCACTTCCACCCAACTTCCAAATCCTTCCACAGTATCAAAGCAGCAATCTGAAATAGCTCCTACACCTTTAGTCTCTTAACTTAATTTTAGAAACCTCAGTTGAGGTTCAGTTACCATTTTTTAAGAGGTTTATTTTTTTTTCTATAGGGTGTGTGTGCTTGCCAAAGAGACAGAGAGAAAGTGAGAAATCACCCCCGCCCCGCGGGTGATGGCTACACTGCAATCCCTTCATCTCCATTCTCTTCTCCAGAGTTTTGGGCACACACACATGTGCCCAGTGTAAGTCTCAAGCCACTGGTTCTGGTACTTGAACTGTGGTTAGCCATATGGGAGTCTAGGACCCAAACTACTGCACCACCTGCTGATCCCCAGTTGAATCACTATTAAGGAGTAGGGTTAACTCGAAAACCCAAGATGACATGCTTTATCTGTTTAGATGTTTGTTTATTATAAAATCAATTTAGCATTAAAAAAAATAAAAACAGTATAGGAAAGTATGAGGTAGAAAGAGAAGTTTTTCTGTCAGTCTTCGTAGTTCAATAGTTAAGAGAGACAGACCCAGGACCAGTAGATTGCCTAGAAGTCACTGGACTCCCACATGGCCAACTGAGGACCCGGTGGCTTGAAACTCACAATGGGCACGTGTGCATGTGTGCCCAAGATCCCAGGAGGGGAAAGGAGAAGAGATCGCAGCATGGCAATGGCACTGGAGATTGACTTCTCACTTTCCCTCTCACTATCTCTGTCTCTCTCTCTCTCTCCAGTGAGTGCATGTAACCTAAGCCAAAAACCTCTACACACCCAAAAAAGAGAGAGTCAAATCCAATGGTCTATGAGTCCAATCCCAGCCCCATTGGTTTGAAAAATACCCTGGGTACATGTGCATGTGTGCTCAAAATCCTGATTGGAAGGAGGAAAAATTATATGGTAGGACCTCATCTTGTTGGGGGATGTTTCCTCTCTCTGGCTCTTCCTCTTTCTGTGGTAAATGCAAGTGTCCTGTGACAATAAAAATTTAAAAATAAATAAATAAATAAAAGCTTTCTAGAGTAGCAGCTCTCTTTTCTCCTCCCCAAATGCAGACCATACATGCACACACACGTGCATGCACAAACACACAAAGATTGGGACTCACTTCAAATTGGAATGACTATGACTTCAAATCTGATTTCAGGTTGGATTAAAGAGGTGACATATTGTATCACATGAATTCCATTCTTTTAGGAGCCAATTCTGCCTTTCGAAATACTCAGGGTTGTGACATTTAGTAGAAGACTATTGTAATGTAAAGTAAATTCCAATATTTATATTGATTGTGAATATCTTAAGGAGCTCTGATAGCCAGTCTGCCAGTATTGTTAAAAACTCTTAAAAATATGCCCTTTAGTTTTGTTGAAGTCAAATTTTGTAGCATATGGAAAATACCAAGGTATCTTTATAATTACATATCAATGGGCAAAAATATATTTTTTTAATTTTGTCACAGGGCATGTGCACTCACCAGAGAGGAAGAAAGCATCCCACAATGGGATGTGTTCATGCTGCCATTCCTTCTTCCCCATTTCTCAATCCTCTCAAGTTATGGAGTAAACACACTCATGCTTGGCATGTTTTTCAAGCTGCCAAGGCTGGGATTTGAACTGCAGCCAGTCATGTATGATCTATCTCCTCTTACAACTAGGCTACAGAGCCAGTCCATATAATTCCTAAATTTCTCATAAGATTTTTTTTTTAGGAGTTACCACCAAGAATAATAACTATGACTTTTCAACCCATAAGAAATGTCTTAATTTATTGAAACAGTTAAGTTAAACAAACTCTCAGTTCTTTATGAAAGGCCAGAAAATAACTGAAATATTAAAGAAAATTGTTTCAAATCTATATTTCCTATAAACTCATTGCATACAAAGAAACTCCTGCAAAAACCTTAGGGATTTTTCAGCCTCTGTTGTCTCCCCTGGCTACCCCAGTTCGCTCCATCCTACCTATGAAATTTCTCCCTAAACCAAAGTTGTAAAGATGAACAAGTTTCTACTTGTAAACCATCACTGTCTTCCCATTATTTACAAAATGAAGTCCAAATGCTTCATGTGGGGCTCTCCTTAGCCTTAGCCAATGTACATGTCCAGATGTTTCTTCCGTCGATCACCTGTATGACATGAGCTTTGCTTCCACAATGCTCTGTCAGCATTCTTGTCTCCATGTGGACTATGCCCATTCATTCTTTCCAGTGAGATACTCTTCACTCATTTGTCTGTGTCTGAGATATCACATTTATCTGAATCAAAAATAGAATCATTTTTCCAAAAACCCACGAAAGCAAAGTGATTATTGCCACAAATTTTGAATGTTGGTGTGGGACGACAAAAGGGAGTAGATAGCATCAGCAATATTCATATCCAAAGAATTTGAGCCTTCCCACATTAAGAAAACCCTTCCAGTTCAAAACTTTGTGCTACTGGGACCAGCACTTAGCGTAACGGCTATGTCACTGGACTCCCATGTAGTCGATCATGGTTCGTGTCCCGGACCCTGTGGCTTAAAAAACTCACACCGGGCGAGTGCGTGTGCATGCCCAAGATCCCAAGAGGAGAATGGAGGAGAAGGGATTGCGGCATGGCCATCCCCCCTGGGGGGTGATTTCTGGCTTTCTGTCTCTCTGACTCTGTTTTGTCAGCGCACACGCCCTATAGCAAAAAACCTCGGGGGGGGGGTGTGTACAAAAAAAAACAAAAAACTTTGTGCTGCTGAAGTATGAAACCCTAGAACAGAAATATTGTGGTTTAGTAAAGTATGTTATGGTCTGAGTGTACCTGAGTCAGCTGAATCCCGGTTGGAGTAGGGTCTATAGAGAACTGTTCTGTGAGGCCTGGGAGTCTTGCTTTTGCTTCTGTTTTCTAAGAGGCAGCCATGTTGGGGAGGATGTCTATAAAATAACCCTTGGCTGAAGACAAGAGATTTTCTGAGACAGGCCGAGTCATTGAACATAGATTTTGAGAACAGGACTGTCTGATATTTATTCTTACATCATTCACAATGTTGCACATAAAATACCCCTCCTCCCCAGTTTCCCCAACATTTTGGTAATGTTTACTCAACTACCTAGCCTTGCATCTGTAGAAATTCAGAAAAGAAGAAAGGGGCTCCCCCTGACAAAACCATATCGCATGGGAAAGGACAGTAGATCCTAGGAGCAGAATGCTCAGTGCAGATTAGGAATTTAGCCCAGTGGATACTTCGATGTATACTTCAAAAGAGTGAGAAGAGTGGATTTTGAATGTGGATAACACAATGTAAGGATAAACATTTGAGATAGTGGATATGTTTACTGCCCTGATTTGATCATTGCATAAGAATGCATATTCATTTTGAAAAATTACAGTATATCTCATAAATATGTAAAACTATTAAAAATAAATCAGAAATTATAGTTTTAAAATAATTTAGCAATGAGAAGAACTCATAATCAGGATTACTAGGAGAAAATTAAGAGCCTCATGAACCCCTGAAGTTAACAAAAATGGTGCTATGTTCCCCTTATGTATGTAATAGGCATAAACTAGTTTGAGTTAAATCTGAAAGGACACGGTGGCCCCAGAAAACTAAGAATAGATGATATACATGAAGGTCTTGTGTGGGCAAAATATCGATTTGTAAACTCTAAATGAAATGCTATATTACCAACAAAATATGTAAAAATTACAAGAAGATGAAAGAAAATTAGAAAAGGACATTGCATAGTTGGAACAAGAAGATGAAGAAGCAACAATAAACACACTATTTTCAGCCTTCTTTGTCTGTGCAGCCTGATAAAGCAACGGCACAACTGCTTCCCTTACAACCCCTGAACTTGACTTTACTTCCCATTGCTCCTATCCCCAAACACAATCAGAAAAAAATCCCCAAAAGGGATGGTCCTTGTTGTAAGGACAGGGTTTGGAAAAAGCAAGGGTTACAGAGTTGTAAAAAGTCTCATCAGGAGGTTGCCCAAATGTATTTTCTCAATGTTCTGCTGTTTCAAGTCACGCTCAAAAGTTACAGCCACGTTCGTTAAAGGAAAACTTTTGAACCGTCAGGCTTTATAATAATGATATTCCATCCATGTTTCCTTTTATATAAAGGAGATATTAAATATGCATTAGAGACAGGTGACTCAAAAGTCATAGCTGTGATTAGCCTGTAAAGAGCATAATTCAGGGAACCAGCAGTTAGCATAATGGCTATGTCGCTGGACTCCCACGTAGTCGACCGCGGTTTGCGTCCTGGACCCAGTGGCTTAAAACTCATGCCGGGCACGTGTGCGTGTGTGCCCAAGATCCCAAGAAGAAGGGAGAGAAGGGATTGCGGTGTGACCATCCCCCATGCGGGGTGATTTCTTGCTTTCTGTCTCTATGTCTCTCTCTGTCTGTCTGGCGAGCGCATGTGTCCTATAGCAAAAACCTCTCAAAAAAAAAAATAATAAAAGAGTACAATTCAATTTTTCTAATCAAAACTAAAATTTTAGTGTATTAGAGATTTTGAAAATTATGATGTGTAATTTCCCCAAATACTTCTCTTTTTTTTTGAAGAGGTTTTTTTTTTTTTTTTTTTTTTTTTTTTTTTTTCTTTAGGGGGGATTGCCTCGCCCGCAAGATAAAGACAGAAAGACAGAAAGCGAGAAATCACCCCCCAGGGGGATGGCCATGCAGCAATCTCTTCTCCTCCATTCTCCTCTTAGGATCTTGGGCACATATGCACACATGCTCAGCGTGAGTTTTAAGCCACCAGGTCCAAGACGTGAACCACCGTCGACTACGTGGGAGTTCAGTGACATAGCCATTATGCTAACTGCTGGTCCCCCCAAATACTTCTTCATTAATTTGTTATGAATAAAGATTCAAACAAAAATTTTCTTTGGTTATGTTCACATACTTTTGTATAGATCTTCCTTGACTTATGATGGAATTACATACCAATACATACATCATAAGTTGAAAATATGGTAAGTTAAAAGTGCATTTAGTATACCTGACCCACCAAACATCATAGCTCAGCCTGGCCTAATTTAAATGTGCTCAGAACACTTACATTAACCTACAGTTGGGCAAAATCATTTAATACAAATGTATTTTATAATAAAGAGTTGAATATCTCAAGTAATTTATTAAAAACTATATCGAATTTTTAAAAAACAGAATGGGGGACCAGCAGTTAGTGTAATGGCTATGTCACTGGACTCCTATGTAATAGACCGCGGTTCGTGTCCCGGACCCCGTGGCTTAAAACTCATGCTGGGTGCATGTGCGTGCGTGCCCAAGATCCCAAGAGGAGAATGGAGGAGAAGGGATTGCGGCATGGCCATCCCTCCTGGGGGGTGATTTCTCGCTTTCTGTCTCTCTGTCTCTCTGTCTGGCGAGCACAAGCGCCCTATAGCAAAAGCCTCTCCCAAAGAAACAAAAACAAACAAACATAAAATAGAATGGTTGTATGGGTATTTGAAGTATGATTTCTACTGAATATGTACTGTCTTCGGACCATTGTAAATCAAACCATGAAAAATCAGGGATCATCTGTAATTTTATTCATTAAGATTCTAGAAGGCTACAATCATGGAGTTGAAAGGAACCTTAGTCCAAACCCTCTGTGCTATAGATAGGGAAATCAAGGTGCAAAGACAGAGAATTAAATTTACTGTATCTGTTCCATTACTATCTAGGGGTTTAAATAAAAATAACAACCTGTCAAGACCTCTAAATCTAGAACCTACTCAGTACTCACACAGTGGTAATTTGTGATAAGATGGTTTTATTATTGGCTCCAATTCTTTACCCTTCCTTATATTCATACCCTTAGCATGTGATTTTTTTTTCAGTTCCTCCCAGGAAAATGGTGGAGTATGTTTCCCTAAGTCTTTGAGTTTAGCTTTGAGGTTAGCCAAGTGATTAGTTGTCTAAAACAAAAAATCAAAATGAAAGTGACAGAGAGGGAGCCATATCTGAGCCTGGACTTTAAGAAGTCTGTGGGGTTCCAGTTTCTATCTTGTACCAAGCCCATCATGATGAGAACATTGTTTATCTAAACCATTGGCCCAAGGAAGATGAGAAACACATGGAGCATAGCAATCCGTCCTAGTCCACAGATGTGCAGGGAGAACCAGAGACCATTAGTCTGAAGTAAAACTATTCACTAAGCCCAGCCACATGCAGACATAAGAGCAGTAATAAGTGACATTTTTAAATGTGTACTTGTTTCACAAGGGGGAAAAGAATAAGAGAGAGACCTCAAACCAAGTCTTGCTATAGCAGGAGCTTCCCCCAAGCTTTCTTTCCAGCCAGAATTATGGGTGTGCCCACAAGTGCACCTTGTATGTCCAGTTTGACTTAGAAACTGAATCCAGAGCCTTCTCATATGGCTCAAGCATTGTACAGTAGTACCCTACTGCATTCACTACTGTGGCTAAGCAAAATGATTATTGTTTTAAGTAAGTGAATTTGAGGATGCTTTGTGGTGAGTCTCCAAATCCATTTCTAAAATTATTTTTAGCAGCTTTTTTTTTTTTTTAGGTTTTGCCATAGGATACATGTACTGACCAGAGATAAAGAGAGAGAGAGACAGAGAAAGATACAGAGGGAAAGTGAAAACCACACCCAGGGGGCATAGTCACACTGCAATCCATTCTACATTGTCCTGGGACTTTGTGCATGCACGTGCACACACCCAGCATGATTTTCAAGCCACCAGGTCTAGGACTTGAACAACCATTGGCCATGTGGGAGTCCAGCACCATAAGCACTCTGCAGCTTTAAACTGACAAAGGGCTTAATTTTGTGAAATTATATATCACCTGACCTAATTAATTTCATCCCAAGTGAGTTTAAAATATCACTAGGAGACCAGCAGGTGGTTCAGTGGTTGAGGTGCTGGACTTTCACATGGCCAACTGTGGGTTTGAGTACTGGACCCAGTGGTGTGAAACTCATGCTGGGAGCTTGTGAGTACATGCCCAAAACCCTGAGAGGAGAATGGAGAAGGGATTGTGGTGTGGCCATCCTCCCTGGGGGGGTCATTTCTCTCTGTGTGTCTCTATCTCTCTGGCAAGTGTACATGCCCTAGGGCAAAAATCTCTCAAAAAATGATATCACTGTCATTTTCTTGCTCAAAGAAAATGCTACAGGAGGCGCCCTCGGCGCCGGCGGGCGGAGTAGGCCCTGCGCCGGCCCACCCAGGCCTGGCTGCGGCCC